>NC_069505.1:632562558-632760058 GCF_027579735.1 Bombina bombina | reverse complement strand
CATATACAGCTGTGTGTGTGATATCCTACAGAGTATTTACATATACAGCTGTGTGTGTGATATCCTACAGAGTATTTACATATACAGCTGTGTGTGTGATATCCTACAGAGTATTTACATATACAGCTGTGTGTGATATCCTGCAGAGTATTTACATATACAGCTGTGTGTGATATCCTGCAGAGTATTTACATATACAGCTGTGTGTGATATCCTGCAGAGTATTTACATATACAGCTGTGTGTGATATCCTGCAGAGTATTTACATATACAGCTGTGTGTGATATCCTACAGAGTATTTACATATACAGCTGTGTGTGTGATATCCTACAGAGTATTTACATATACAGCTGTGTGTGTGATATCCTGCAGAGTATTTACATATACAGCTGTGTGTGTGATATTCTGCAGAGTATTTACATATACAGCTGTGTGTGATATCCTACAGAGTATTTACATATACAGCTGTGTGTGTGATATCCTACAGAGTATTTACATATACAGCTGTGTGTGATATCCTGCAGAGTATTTACATATACAGCTGTGTGTGATATCCTACAGAGTATTTACATATACAGCTGTGTGTGATATCCTACAGAGTATTTACATATACAGCTGTGTGTGTGATATCCTGCAGAGTATTTACATATACAGCTGTGTGTGTGATATCCTACAGAGTATTTACATATACAGCTGTGTGTGTGATATCCTACAGAGTATTTACATATACAGCTGTGTGTGTGATATCCTACAGAGTATTTACATATACAGCTGTGTGTGTGATATCCTGCAGAGTATTTACATATACAGCTGTGTGTGTGATATCCTGCAGAGTAATTTACATATACAGCTGTGTGTGATATCCTGCAGAGTATTTACATATACAGCTGTGTGTGATATCCTACAGAGTATTTACATATACAGCTGTGTGTGTGATATCCTGCAGAGTATTTACATATACAGCTGTGTGTGATATCCTGCAGGGTATTTACATATACAGCTGTGTGTGTGATATCCTGCAGAGTATTTACATATACAGCTGTGTGTGTGATATCCTACAGAGTATTTACATATACAGATGTGTGTGTGATATCCTACAGAGTATTTACATATACAGCTGTGTGTGATATCCTGCAGGGTATTTACATATACAGCTGTGTGTGTGATATCCTGCAGAGTATTTACATATACAGCTGTGTGTGTGATATCCTACAGAGTATTTACATATACAGCTGTGTGTGTGATATCCTGCAGAGTATTTACATATACAGCTGTGTGTGTGATATCCTACAGAGTATTTACATATACAGCTGTGTGTGATATCCTGCAGAGTATTTACATATACAGCTGTGTGTGTGATATCCTGCAGAGTATTTACATATACAGCTGTGTGTGTGATATCCTACAGAGTATTTACATATACAGCTGTGTGTGATATCCTACAGAGTATTTACATATACAGCTGTGTGTGTGATATCCTACAGAGTATTTACATATACAGCTGTGTGTGATATCCTGCAGAGTATTTACATATACATCTGTGTGTGTGATATCCTGCAGAGTATTTACATATACAGCTGTGTGTGATATCCTACAGAGTAATTTACATATACAGCTGTGTGTGTGATATCCTGCAGAGTATTTACATATACAGCTGTGTGTGTGATATCCTACAGAGTATTTAGCATATACAGCTGTGTGTGATATCCTGCAGAGTATTTACATATACAGCTGTGTGTGTGATATCCTGCAGAGTATTTACATATACAGCTGTGTGTGATATCCTGCAGAGTATTTACATATACAGCTGTGTGTGTGATATCCTACAGAGTATTTACATATACAGCTGTGTGTGATATCCTACAGAGTATTTACATATACAGCTGTGTGTGTGATATCCTACAGAGTATTTACATATACAGCTGTGTGTGTGATATCCTGCAGAGTATTTACATATACAGCTGTGTGTGATATCCTGCAGAGTATTTACATATACAGCTGTGTGTGATATCCTACAGAGTATTTACATATACAGCTGTGTGTGTGATATCCTACAGAGTATTACATATACAGCTGTGTGTGTGATATCCTGCAGAGTATTTACATATACAGCTGTGTGTGTGATATTCTGCAGAGTATTTACATATACAGCTGTGTGTGATATCCTACAGAGTATTTACATATACAGCTGTGTGTGTGATATCCTGCAGAGTATTTACATATACAGCTGTGTGTGTGATATCCTACAGAGTATTTACATATACAGCTGTGTGTGTGATATCCTGCAGAGTATTTACATATACAGCTGTGTGTGTGATATCCTGCAGAGTATTTACATATACAGCTGTGTGTGATATCCTGCAGGGTATTTACATATACAGCTGTGTGTGTGATATCCTGCAGAGTATTTACATATACAGCTGTGTGTGTGATATCCTGCAGAGTATTTACATATACAGCTGTGTGTGTGATATCCTACAGAGTATTTACATATACAGCTGTGTGTGATATCCTGCAGAGTATTTACATATACATCTGTGTGTGTGATATCCTGCAGAGTATTTACATATACAGCTGTGTGTGATATCCTACAGAGTATTTACATATACAGCTGTGTGTGTGATATCCTGCAGAGTATTTACATATACAGCTGTGTGTGTGATATCCTACAGAGTATTTACATATACAGCTGTGTGTGTGATATTCTGCAGAGCATTTACATATACAGATGTGTGTGTGATATCCTACAGAGTATTTACATATACAGCTGTGTGTGTGATATCCTGCAGAGTATTTACATATACAGCTGTGTGTGTGATATCCTACAGAGTATTTACATATACAGCTGTGTGTGATATCCTACAGAGTATTTACATATACAGATGTGTGTGTGATATCCTACAGAGTATTTACATATACAGATGTGTGTGTGATATCCTACAGAGTATTTACATATACAGCTGTGTGTGTGATATCCTGCAGAGTATTTACATATACAGCTGTGTGTGTGATATCCTGCAGAGTATTTACATATACAGCTGTGTGTGTGATATCCTACAGAGTATTTACATATACAGCTGTGTGTGATATCCTGCAGAGCATTTACATATACAGCTGTGTGTGATATCCTACAGAGTATTTACATATACAGCTGTGTGTGATATCCTACAGAGTATTTACATATACAGCTGTGTGTGATATCCTACAGAGTATTTACATATACAGCTGTGTGTGTGATATCCTGCAGAGTATTTACATATACAGCTGTGTGTGTGATATCCTGCAGAGTATTTACATATACAGCTGTGTGTGATATCCTGCAGAGTATTTACATATACAGCTGTGTGTGTGATATCCTGCAGAGTATTTACATATACAGCTGTGTGTGATATCCTGCAGAGTATTTACATATACAGCTGTGTGTGTGATATCCTACAGAGTATTTACATATACAGCTGTGTGTGATATCCTACAGAGTATTTACATATACAGCTGTGTGTGTGATATCCTACAGAGTATTTACATATACAGCTGTGTGTGTGATATCCTGCAGAGTATTTACATATACAGCTGTGTGTGATATCCTGCAGAGTATTTACATATACAGCTGTGTGTGTGATATCCTACAGAGTATTTACATATACAGCTGTGTGTGTGATATCCTGCAGAGTATTTACATATACATCTGTGTGTGTGATATCCTGCAGAGTATTTACATATACAGCTGTGTGTGATATCCTACAGAGTATTTACATATACAGCTGTGTGTGTGATATCCTGCAGAGTATTTACATATACAGCTGTGTGTGTGATATCCTACAGAGTATTTACATATACAGCTGTGTGTGATATCCTGCAGAGTATTTACATATACAGCTGTGTGTGTGATATCCTGCAGAGTATTTACATATACAGCTGTGTGTGATATCCTGCAGAGTATTTACATATACAGCTGTGTGTGTGATATCCTACAGAGTATTTACATATACAGCTGTGTGTGATATCCTACAGAGTATTTACATATACAGCTGTGTGTGTGATATCCTACAGAGTATTTACATATACAGCTGTGTGTGTGATATCCTGCAGAGTATTTACATATACAGCTGTGTGTGATATCCTGCAGAGTATTTACATATACAGCTGTGTGTGATATCCTACAGAGTATTTACATATACAGCTGTGTGTGTGATATCCTACAGAGTATTTACATATACAGCTGTGTGTGTGATATCCTGCAGAGTATTTACATATACAGCTGTGTGTGTGATATTCTGCAGAGTATTTACATATACAGCTGTGTGTGATATCCTACAGAGTATTTACATATACAGCTGTGTGTGTGATATCCTGCAGAGTATTTACATATACAGCTGTGTGTGTGATATCCTACAGAGTATTTACATATACAGCTGTGTGTGTGATATCCTACAGAGTATTTACATATACAGCTGTGTGTGTGATATCCTGCAGAGTATTTACATATACAGCTGTGTGTGATATCCTGCAGGGTATTTACATATACAGCTGTGTGTGTGATATCCTGCAGAGTATTTACATATACAGCTGTGTGTGTGATATCCTGCAGAGTATTTACATATACAGCTGTGTGTGTGATATCCTACAGAGTATTTACATATACAGCTGTGTGTGATATCCTGCAGAGTATTTACATATACATCTGTGTGTGTGATATCCTGCAGAGTATTTACATATACAGCTGTGTGTGATATCCTACAGAGTATTTACATATACAGCTGTGTGTGTGATATCCTGCAGAGTATTTACATATACAGCTGTGTGTGTGATATCCTACAGAGTATTTACATATACAGCTGTGTGTGTGATATTCTGCAGAGCATTTACATATACAGATGTGTGTGTGATATCCTACAGAGTATTTACATATACAGCTGTGTGTGTGATATCCTGCAGAGTATTTACATATACAGCTGTGTGTGTGATATCCTACAGAGTATTTACATATACAGCTGTGTGTGTGATATCCTACAGAGTATTTACATATACAGCTGTGTGTGTGATATCCTACAGAGTATTTACATATACAGCTGTGTGTGATATCCTGCAGAGTATTTACATATACAGCTGTGTGTGTGATATCCTACAGAGTATTTACATATACAGCTGTGTGTGTGATATCCTACAGAGTATTTACATATACAGCTGTGTGTGTGATATCCTACAGAGTATTTACATATACAGCTGTGTGTGTGATATCCTGCAGAGTATTTACATATACAGCTGTGTGTGATATCCTGCAGAGTATTTACATATACAGCTGTGTGTGTGATATCCTACAGAGCATTTACATATACAGCTGTGTGTGATATCCTGCAGAGTATTTACATATACAGCTGTGTGTGATATCCTACAGAGTATTTACATATACAGCTGTGTGTGTGATATCCTGCAGAGTATTTACATATACAGCTGTGTGTGATATCCTGCAGAGTATTTACATATACAGCTGTGTGTGATATCCTGCAGAGTATTTACATATACAGATGTGTGTGTGATATCCTGCAGAGTATTTACATATACAGCTGTGTGTGATATCCTGCAGAGTATTTACATATACAGCTGTGTGTGATATCCTGCAGAGTATTTACATATACAGATGTGTGTGTGATATCCTACAGAGTATTTACATATACAGCTGTGTGTGATATCCTACAGAGTATTTACATATACAGATGTGTGTGTGATATCCTACAGAGTATTTACATATACAGATGTGTGTGTGATATCCTACAGAGTATTTACATATACAGCTGTGTGTGTGATATCCTGCAGAGTATTTACATATACAGCTGTGTGTGTGATATCCTACAGAGTATTTACATATACAGCTGTGTGTGATATCCTGCAGAGCATTTACATATACAGCTGTGTGTGATATCCTACAGAGTATTTACATATACAGCTGTGTGTGTGATATCCTGCAGAGTATTTACATATACAGCTGTGTGTGATATCCTACAGAGTATTTACATATACAGCTGTGTGTGATATCCTACAGAGTATTTACATATACAGCTGTGTGTGTGATATCCTACAGAGTATTTACATATACAGCTGTGTGTGATATCCTGCAGAGTATTTACATATACAGCTGTGTGTGATATCCTGCAGAGTATTTACATATACAGCTGTGTGTGTGATATCCTACAGAGTATTTACATATACAGTTGTGTGTGTGATATCCTACAGAGTATTTACATATACAGCTGTGTGTGATATCCTGCAGAGTATTTCACTACTGGGGAACAGATGTCACATAGAGTGTCACACTACTGGGGGGAACAGATGTCACATAGAGTGTCACACTACTGGGGGGAACAGATGTCACATAGAGTGTCCCACTACTGGGGGGGGACAGATGTCACATAGAGTGTCACACTACTGGGGAACAGATGTCACATAGAGTGTCACACTACTGGTGGGAACAGATGTGTGTGTGATATCCTACAGAGTATTTACATATACAGATGTGTGTGTGATATCCTACAGAGTATTTACATATACAGCTGTGTGTGTGATATCCTACAGAGCATTTACATATACAGCTGTGTGTGATATCCTGCAGAGTATTTACATATACAGCTGTGTGTGTGATATCCTGCAGAGTATTTACATATACAGCTGTGTGTGATATCCTACAGAGTATTTACATATACAGCTGTGTGTGATATCCTACAGAGTATTTACATATACAGCTGTGTGTGTGATATCCTACAGAGTATTTACATATACAGCTGTGTGTGATATCCTACAGAGTATTTACATATACAGCTGTGTGTGTGATATCCTACAGAGTATTTACATATACAGCTGTGTGTGTGATATCCTGCAGAGTATTTACATATACAGCTGTGTGTGATATCCTACAGAGTATTTACATATACAGCTGTGTGTGTGATATCCTGCAGAGTATTTACATATACAGCTGTGTGTGATATCCTGCAGAGTATTTACATATACAGCTGTGTGTGATATCCTACAGAGTATTTACATATACAGCTGTGTGTGTGATATCCTGCAGAGTATTTACATATACAGCTGTGTGTGTGATATCCTGCAGAGTATTTACATATACAGCTGTGTGTGATATCCTGCAGAGTATTTACATATACAGCTGTGTGTGATATCCTGCAGAGTATTTACATATACAGCTGTGTGTGTGATATCCTACAGAGTATTTACATATACAGTTGTGTGTGTGATATCCTACAGAGTATTTACATATACAGCTGTGTGTGATATCCTGCAGAGTATTTCACTACTGGGGAACAGATGTCACATAGAGTGTCACACTACTGGGGGGAACAGATGTCACATAGAGTGTCACACTACTGGGGGGAACAGATGTCACATAGAGTATCACACTACTGGTGGGAACAGATGTCACATAGAGTGTCACACTACTGGTGGGAACAGATGTCACATAGAGTATCACACTACTGGGGGGAACAGATGTCACATAGAGTGTCACACTACTGGGGGGAACAGATGTCACATAGAGTGTCACAATACTGGGGGGAACATATGTCACATAGAGTATCACACTACTGGGGGGAACAGATGTCACATAGAGTGTCACAATACTGGGGGGAACAGATGTCACATAGAGTATCACAATACTGGGGGGAACAGATGTCACATAGAGTGTCACACTACTGGGGGAACAGATGTCACATAGAGTATCACAATACTGGGGGGAACAGATGTCACATAGAGTGTCACAATACTGGGGGGAACAGATGTCACATAGAGTGTCACACTACTGGGGGGAACAGATGTCACATAGTGTGTCACACTACTGGTGGGAACAGATGTTACATAGAGTGTCACACTACTGGGGGGAACAGATGTCACATAGAGTGTCACACTACTGGTGGGGAACAGATGTCACATAGAGTGTTACAATACTGGGGGGAACAGATGTCACATAGAGTGTCACACTACTTGTGGGGAACAGATGTCACATAGAGTGTCACACTACTGGTGGGAACAGATGTTACATAGAGTGTCACACTACTGGGGGGAACAGATGTCACATAGAGTGTCACACTACTGGTGGGGAACAGATGTCACATAGAGTGTTACAATACTGGGGGGAACAGATGTCACATAGAGTGTCACACTACTGGGGGGAACAGATGTCACATAGTGTGTCACAATACTGGGGAACAGATGTCACATAGAGTGTCACACTACTGGGGTGAACAGATGTCACATAGTGTGTCACACTACTGGGGAACAGATGTCACATAGAGTGTCACACTACTGGTGGGGAACAGATGTCACATAGAGTGTTACAATACTGGGGGAACAGATGTCACATAGAGTGTCACACTACTGGGGGGAACAGATGTCACATAGAGTGTCACACTTCTGGGGTGAACAGATGTCACATAGTGTGTCACACTACTGGGGAACAGATGTCACATAGAGTGTCACACTACTGGTGGGGAACAGATGTCACATAGAGTGTTACAATACTGGGGGAACAGATGTCACATAGAGTGTCACACTACTGGGGGGAACAGATGTCACATAGAGTGTCACACTACTGGTGGGGAACAGATGTCACATAGAGTGTTACAATACTGGGGGGAACAGATGTCACATAGAGTGTCACACTACTGGTGGGAACAGATGTCACATAGAGTGTCACACTACTGGGGGGAACAGATGTCACATAGAGTGTCACAATACTGGGGGGAACAGATGTCACATAGAGTGTCACACTACTGGGGGAACAGATGTCACATAGAGTGTCACACTACTGGTGGGGAACAGATGTCACATAGAGTGTTACACTACTGGGGGGAACAGATGTCACATAGAGTATCACACTACTGGGGGGAACAGATGTCACATAGAGTGTCACACTACTGGGGGAACAGATGTCACATAGAGTATCACACTACTGGGGGGAACAGATGTCACATAGAGTGTCACACTACTGGGGGGAACAGATGTCACATAGAGTATCACACTACTGGGGGGAACAGATGTCACATAGTGTGTCACAATACTGGGGGGAACAGATGTCACATAGAGTGTCACACTACTGGGGGGAACAGATGTCACATAGAGTGTCACACTACTGGGGAACAGATGTCACATAGAGTGTCACACTACTGGGGGGAACAGATGTCACATAGAGTGTCACAATACTGGGGGGAACAGATGTCACATAGAGTGTCACACTACTGGGGGGAACAGATGTCACATAGAGTGTCACACTACTGGTGGGGAACAGATGTCACATAGAGTGTTACACTACTGGGGGGAACAGATGTCACATAGAGTATCACACTACTGGGGGGAACAGATGTCACATAGAGTGTCACACTACTGGGGGAACAGATGTCACATAGAGTGTCACACTACTGGTGGGAACAGATGTCACATAGAGTATCACACTACTGGGGGGAACAGATGTCACATAGAGTGTCACACTACTGGGGGGAACAGATGTCACATAGAGTATCACACTACTGGGGGGAACAGATGTCACATAGTGTGTCACAATACTGGGGGGAACAGATGTCACATAGAGTGTCACACTACTGGGGGGAACAGATGTCACATAGAGTGTCACACTACTGGGGGGAACAGATGTCACATAGAGTATCACACTACTGGGGGTAACAGATGTCATATAGAGTGTCACACTACTGGGGGTAACAGATGTCATATAGAGTGTCACAATACTATGGGGAACAGATGTCACATCTGGGGAACAGATGTCACATCTGGGGAACAGATGTCACATAGAGTGTCACACTACTGGGGGGAACAGATGTCATATAGAGTGTCACACTACTGGGGGGAACAGATGTCACATAGAGTGTCACACTACTGGGGAACAGATGTCACATAGAGTGTCACACTACTGGTGGGAACAGATGTCACATAGAGTGTCACACTACTGGGGGGAACAGATGTCACATAGAGTGTCACACTACTGGGGGGAACAGATGTCACATAGAGTGTCCCACTACTGGGGGGGGGACAGATGTCACATAGAGTGTCACACTACTGGGGAACAGATGTCACATAGAGTGTCACACTACTGGTGGGAACAGATGTCACATAGAGTGTCACACTACTGGGGGGAACAGATGTCACATAGAGTGTCACACTACTGGGGGGAACAGATGTCACATAGAGTGTCACACTACTGGGGGGGGGGACAGATGTCACATAGAGTGTCACACTACTGGTGGGAACAGATGTCACATAGAGTGTCACAATACTGGGGGGAACAGATGTCACATAGAGTGTCACACTACTGGGGAACAGATGTCACATAGAGTGTCACAATACTGGGGGGAACAGATGTCACATAGAGTGTCACACTACTGGGGGGGAACAGATGTCACATAGAGTGTCACACTACTGGGGGGGAACAGATGTCACATAGAGTGTTACAATACTGGGGGGGAACAGATGTCACATAGAGTGTTACAATACTGGGGGGGAACAGATGTCACATAGAGTATCACACTACTGGGGGGAACAGATGTCACATAGAGTGTTACAATACTGGGGGGAACAGATGTCACATAGAGTGTCACACTACTGGGGGGGAACAGATGTCACATAGA
The DNA here is from genome assembly GCF_027579735.1 of Bombina bombina. NCBI lineage: Eukaryota > Metazoa > Chordata > Amphibia > Anura > Bombinatoridae > Bombina > Bombina bombina. The sequence continues at coordinate 632,749,418 of NC_069505.1, read as the reverse complement.
GTGTCACACTACTGGGGGGGAACAGATGTCACATAGAGTGTCACAATACTGGGGGGAACAGATGTCACATTACTGAGTCTCATTAGACGAGCTGGCAGCAAAGTGTTAATAAATACAGTGACGTAGGCTTTAGATCTGTATTCAATCCCAGGATGCATTGGGCTAATTTGCATACGCATTCTCAGTCCGGTTACGGTAAATAAATAGTAAACGGCAGCCAGTAACGAGCTGAACCAATCAGAGGCGGCCGTGTGAGAGCTCCGCCGGTTACCGGTGTAACTACAGCAGTAGTCATAGGTCGCCCTTAGCTAAAGAGACTCACTTCTGGGCTCCATATAAACTGCTCAGGGCCGCTCATTCTATTGCCCGGATGATCCTCAGTGGTCTGGGGTGCAGGCTTCAAACCTGTAGCTGTCTAGGGACAGAGTGGTTCAATTCCACCCTCCGGGCGTCCGTAGCAATAACTTTATTGTAGGTCATACGTATTCTCCTCACGTGCATGCTGGGAGATGTAGTGAAGTCTCATCTAAATCAACAATACTTTATTAGCAAGACCTTGTTACAAGTAATATGTTACACAAAAAAGATCAATATCAATTTATTATATAGTATTACATTGGGGTAAATGTGTTAATATCTTTTAGTCTTTGCATTCTGGGTGATGTAGGCTAATTATCTGCTGTGCATGCTGGGATATGTAGTCCCAGTGTTAAATAGGATGAAAGTAGTGAGGTGTATTACATTTATCTCTAACACAAGACATGTATAAGGGTGGGGTATACAGCTGTGTGTAATGTGTATAAGGGTGAGGTATACAGCTGTGTGTAATGTGTATAAGGGTGAGGTATACAGCTGTGTGTAATGTGTATAAGGGTGAGGTATACAGCTGTGTGTAATGTGTATAAGGGTGAGGTATACAGCTGTGTGTAATGTGTATAAGGGTGAGGTATACAGCTGTGTGTAATGTGTATAAGGGTGGGATATACAGCTGTGTGTAATGTGTATAAGGGTGAGGTATACAGCTGTGTGTAATGTGTATAAGGGTGAGGTATACAGCTGTGTGTAATGTGTATAAGGGTGAGGTATACAGCTGTGTGTAATGTGTATAAGGGTGAGGTATACAGCTGTGTGTAATGTGTACAAGGGTGGGGTATACAGCTGTGTGTAATGTGTATAAGGGTGGGGTATACAGCTGTGTGTAATGTGTATAAGGGTGGGGTATACAGCTGTGTGTAATGTGTATAAGGGTGAGGTATACAGCTGTGTGTAATGTGTATAAGGGTGAGGTATACAGCTGTGTGTAATGTGTATAAGGGTGAGGTATACAGCTGTGTGTAATGTGTATAAGGGATGGGGTATACAGCTGTGTGTAATGTGTATAAGGGTGAGGTATACAGCTGTGTGTAATGTGTATAAGGGTAGGGTATACAGCTGTGTGTAATGTGTATAAGGGTGAGGTATACAGCTGTGTGTAATGTGTATAAGGGTGAGGTATACAGCTGTGTGTAATGTGTATAAGGGTGAGGTATACAGCTGTGTGTAATGTGTATAAGGGTGAGGTATACAGCATAGTTGCCAACAGTCCCTAATTTCCAGGGACAGTCCCTGAATTTTGTTGTATGTCCCTGGAGTTTTTTTGTCCCTGGAAATGTCCCTGAAAATCTCCTTTGCACAACATTTGTTGTTTGCATATATATACACACACATACACATATACAGATAGATAGATGATAAATAGATATAGTGTATTATTTAAATATAATTCATTCCTAATGGAATATTGTTATTATTATTGAATGGGTTCACATATTATTGGTCTTTCTAATTTTGATGCTGTGTTGTAAAAATAACCATATGCCCAGAATGTGTTCCAGAGACTGGGTAGGTGTAAGAGCTTGGTGCTGTAATCTGTATAATAAACTATGGATAAGTCTAAATTATACTATTACTTTCAAATGGGTGTGTTTTGATTGCAGAACTGAGTGGGCGGAGCAGTTGAACAGTAGGTCGTCAATACTCCAGTAACCCGCTTGCTTGCTCTGCTGCAAAGTGTCCCTGGAATTTTTTTTGAAATGTTGGCAACTATGATACAGCTGTGTGTAATGTGTATAAGGGTGAGGTATACAGCTGTGTGTAATGTGTATAAGGGTGAGGTATACAGCTGTGTGTAATGTGTATAAGGGTGAGGTATACAGCTGTGTGTAATGTGTATAAGGGTGAGGTATACAGCTGTGTGTAATGTGTATAAGGGTGGGGTATACAGCTGTATGTAATGTGTATAAGGGTGAGGTATACAGCTGTGTGTAATGTGTATAAGGGTGAGGTATACAGCTGTGTGTAATGTGTATAAGGGTGAGGTATACAGCTGTGTGTAATGTGTATAAGGGTGAGGTATACAGCTGTGTGTAATGTGCATAAGAGTGAGGTATACAGCTGTGTGTAATGTGTATAAGGGTGAGGTAAACAGCTGTGTGTAATGTGTATAAGAGTGAGGTATACAGCTGTGTGTAATGTGTATAAGGTGGGGTATACAGCTGTGTGTAATGTGTATAAGGGTGAGGTATACAGCTGTGTGTAATGTGTATAAGGGTGAGGTATACAGCTGTGTGTAATGTGTATAAGGGTGGGGTATACAGCTGTGTGTAATGTGTATAAGGGTGAGGTATACAGCTGTGTGTAATGTGTATAAGGGTGAGGTATACAGCTGTGTGTAATGTTTATAAGGGTGAGGTATACAGCTGTGTGTAATGTGTACAAGGGTGAGGTATACAGCTGTGTGTAATGTGTACAAGGGTGGGGTATACAGCTGTGTGTAATGTGTATAAGGGTGAGGTATACAGCTGTGTGTAATGTGTATAAGGGTGAGGTATACAGCTGTGTGTAATGTGTATAAGGGTGAGGTATACAGCTGTGTGTAATGTGTATAAGGGTAGGGGTATACAGCTGTGTGTAATGTGTATAAGGGTGAGGTATACAGCTGTGTGTAATGTGTATAAGGGTGAGGTATACAGCTGTGTGTAATGTGTATAAGGGTGAGGTATACAGCTGTGTGTAATGTGTATAAGGGTGAGGTATACAGCTGTGTGTAATGTGTATAAGGGGGAGGTATACAGCTGTGTGTAATGTGTATAAGGGTGAGGTATACAGCTGTGTGTAATGTGTATAAGGGGTGAGGTATACAGCTGTGTGTAATGTGTATAAGGGTGGGGTATACAGCTGTGTGTAATGTGTATAAGGGTGAGGTATACAGCTGTGTGTAATGTGTATAAGGGTGAGGTATACAGCTGTGTGTAATGTGTATAAGGGTGGGGTATACAGCTGTGTGTAATGTGTATAAGGGTGAGGTATACAGCTGTGTGTAATGTGTATAAGGGTGAGGTATACAGCTGTGTGTAATGTGTATAAGGGTGAGGTATACAGCTGTGTGTAATGTGTATAAGGGTAGGGTATACAGCTGTGTGTAATGTGTATAAGGGTGAGGTATACAGCTGTGTGTAATGTGTATAAGGGTGAGGTATACAGCTGTATGTAATGTGTATAAGGGTGAGGTATACAGCTGTGTGTAATGTGAATAAGGGTGAGGTATACAGCTGTGTGTAATGTGTATAAGGGTGAGGTATACAGCTGTGTGTAATGTGTATAAGGGTGAGGTATACAGCTGTGTGTAATGTGTATAAGAGTGAGGTATACAGCTGTGTGTAATGTGTATAAGGGTGAGGTAAACAGCTGTGTGTAATGTGTATAAGAGTGAGGTATACAGCTGTGTGTAATGTGTATAAGGGTGGGGTATACAGCTGTGTGTAATGTGTATAAGGGTGAGGTATACAGCTGTGTGTAATGTGTATAAGGGTGAGGTATACAGCTGTGTGTAATGTGTATAAGGGTGAGGTATACAGCTGTGTGTAATGTGTATAAGGGTGGGGTATACAGCTGTGTGTAATGTGTATAAGGGTGAGGTATACAGCTGTGTGTAATGTGTATAAGGGTGAGGTATACAGCTGTGTGTAATGTTTATAAGGGTGAGGTATACAGCTGTGTGTAATGTGTACAAGGGTGAGGTATACAGCTGTGTGTAATGTGTACAAGGGTGGGGTATACAGCTGTGTGTAATGTGTATAAGGGTGAGGTATACAGCTGTGTGTAATGTGTATAAGGGTGAGGTATACAGCTGTGTGTAATGTGTATAAGGGTGAGGTATACAGCTGTGTGTAATGTGTATAAGGGTAGGGTATACAGCTGTGTGTAATGTGTATAAGGGTGAGGTATACAGCTGTGTGTAATGTGTATAAGGGTGAGGTATACAGCTGTGTGTAATGTGTATAAGGGTGAGGTATACAGCTGTGTGTAATGTGTATAAGGGTGAGGTATACAGCTGTGTGTAATGTGTATAAGGGTGAGGTATACAGCTGTGTGTAATGTGTATAAGGGTGAGGTATACAGCTGTGTGTAATGTGTATAAGGGTGGGGTATACAGCTGTGTGTAATGTGTATAAGGGTGAGGTATACAGCTGTGTGTAATGTGTATAAGGGTGAGGTATAACAGCTGTGTGTAATGTGTATAAGGGTGGGGTATACAGCTGTGTGTAATGTGTATAAGGGGTGAGGTATACAGCTGTGTGTAATGTGTATAAGGGTGAGGTATACAGCTGTGTGTAATGTGTATAAGGGTGAGGTATACAGCTGTGTGTAATGTGTATAAGGGTAGGGGTATACAGCTGTGTGTAATGTGTATAAGGGTGAGGTATACAGCTGTGTGTAATGTGTATAAGGGTGAGGTATACAGCTGTGTGTAATGTGTATAAGGGTGAGGTATACAGCTGTGTGTAATTGTGTATAAGGGTGGGGTATACAGCTGTGTGTAATGTGTATAAGGGTGAGGTATACAGCTGTGTGTAATGTGTATAAGGGTGAGGTATACAGCTGTGTGTAATGTGTATAAGGGTGAGGTATACAGCTGTGTGTAATGTGTATAAGGGTGAGGTATACAGCTGTGTGTAATGTGTATAAGGGTGAGGTATACAACTGTGTTAATTGTATAAGGGTGGGGTATACAGCTGTGTGTAATGTGTATAAGGGTGAAGTATACAGCTGTGTGTAATGTGTATAAGGGTGAGGTATACAGCTGTGTGTAATGTGTATAAGGGGTGAGGTATACAGCTGTGTGTAATGTGTATAAGGGTGGGAGTATACAGCTGTGTGTAATGTGTATAAGAGTGAGGTATACAGCTGTGTGTAATGTGTATAAGGGTGGGGTATACAGCTGTGTGTAATGTGTATAAGGGTGAAGTATACAGCTGTGTGTAATGTGTATAAGGGTGAGGTATACAGCTGTGTGTAATGTGTATAAGGGTGAGGTATACAGCTGTGTGTAATGTGTATAAGGGTGAGGTATACAGCTGTGTGTAATGTGTATAAGGGTGAGGTATACAGCTGTGTGTAATGTGTATAAGGGTGAGGTATACAGCTGTGTGTAATGTGTATAAGGGTGAGGTATACAGCTGTGTGTAATGTGTATAAGGGTGAGGTATACAGCTGTGTGTAATGTGTATAAGGGTGAGGTATACAGCTGTGTGTAATGTGTATAAGAGTGAGGGTATACAGCTGTGTGTAATGTGTATAAGGGTGAGGTATACAGCTGTGTGTAATGTGTATAAGAGTGAGGTATACAGCTGTGTGTAATGTGTATAAGGGTGGGGTATACAGCTGTGTGTAATGTGTATAAGGGTGAGGTATACAGCTGTGTGTAATGTGTATATGGGGTGAGGTATACAGCTGTGTGTAATGTGTATAAGGGTGAGGTATACAGCTGTGTGTAATGTGTATAAGGGTGGGGTATACAGCTGTGTGTAATGTGTATAAGGGTGAGGTATACAGCTGTGTGTAATGTGTATAAGGGTGAGGTATACAGCTGTGTGTAATGTTTATAAGGGTGAGGTATACAGCTGTGTGTAATGTGTACAAGGGTGAGGTATACAGCTGTGTGTAATGTGTACAAGGGTGGGTATACAGCTGTGTGTAATGTGTATAAGGGTGAGGTATACAGCTGTGTGTAATGTGTATAAGGGTGAGGTATACAGCTGTGTGTAATGTGTATAAGGGTGAGGTATACAGCTGTGTGTAATGTGTATAAGGGTAGGGTATACAGCTGTGTGTAATGTGTATAAGGGTGAGGTATACAGCTGTGTGTAATGTGTATAAGGGTGAGGTATACAGCTGTGTGTAATGTGTATAAGGGTGAGGTATACAGCTGTGTGTAATGTTGTATAAGGGTGAGGTATACAGCTGTGTGTAATGTGTATAAGGGTGAGGTATACAGCTGTGTGTAATGTGTATAAGGGTGAGGTATACAGCTGTGTGTAATGTGTATAAGGGTGAGGTATACAGCTGTGTGTAATGTGTATAAGGGTGGGGTATACAGCTGTGTGTAATGTGTATAAGGGTGAGGTATACAGCTGTGTGTAATGTGTATAAGGGTGAGGTATACAGCTGTGTGTAATGTGTATAAGGGTGGGGTATACAGCTGTGTGTAATGTGTATAAGGGTGAGGTATACAGCTGTGTGTAATGTGTATAAGGGTGAGGTATACAGCTGTGTGTAATGTGTATAAGGGTGAGGTATACAGCTGTGTGTAATGTGTATAAGGGTAGGGTATACAGCTGTGTGTAATGTGTATAAGGGTGAGGTATACAGCTGTGTGTAATGTGTATAAGGGTGAGGTATACAGCTGTGTGTAATGTGTATAAGGGTGAGGTATACAGCTGTGTGTAATGTGTATAAGGGTGGGTATACAGCTGTGTGTAATGTGTATAATGGGTGAGGTATACAGCTGTGTGTAATGTGTATAAGGGTGAGGTATACAGCTGTGTGTAATGTGTATAAGGGTGAGGTATACAGCTGTGTGTAATGTGTATAAGGGTGAGGTATACAGCTGTGTGTAATGTGTATAAGGGTGAGGTATACAGCTGTGTGTAATGTGTATAAGGGTGAGGTATACAGCTGTGTGTAATGTGTATAAGGGTGAGGTATACAGCTGTGTGTAATGTGTATAAGGGTGAGGTATACAGCTGTGTGTAATGTGTATAAGGGTGAGGTATACAGCTGTGTGTAATGTGTATAAGGGTGAGGTATACAGCTGTGTGTAATGTGTATAAGGGTGAGGTATACAGCTGTGTGTAATGTGTATAAGGGTGAGGTATACAGCTGTGTGTAATGTGTATAAGGGTGAGGTATACAGCTGTGTGTAATGTGTATAAGGGTGAGGTATACAGCTGTGTGTAATGTGTATAAGGGTGAGGTATACAACTGTGTGTAATGTGTATAAGGGTGAGGTATACAGCTGTGTGTAATGTGTATAAGGGTGAGGTATACAGCTGTGTGTAATGTGTATAAGGGTGAGGTATACAGCTGTGTGTAATGTGTATAAGGGTGAGGTATACAGCTGTGTGTAATGTGTATAAGGGTGAGGTATACAGCTGTGTGTAATGTGTATAAGGGTGAGGTATACAGCTGTGTGTAATGTGTATAAGGGTGAGGTATACAGCTGTGTGTAATGTGTATAAGGGTGAGGTATACAGCTGTGTGTAATGTGTATAAGGGTGAGGTATACAGCTGTGTGTAATGTGTATAAGGGTGAGGTATACAGCTGTGTGTAATGTGTATAAGGGTGAGGTATACAGCTGTGTGTAATGTGTATAAGGGTGAGGTATACAGCTGTGTGTAATGTGTACAAGGGTGAGGTATACAGCTGTGTGTAATGTGTATAAGGGTGAGGTATACAGCTGTGTGTAATGTGTATAAGGGTGAGGTATACAGCTGTGTGTAATGTGTATAAGGGTGAGGTATACAGCTGTGTGTAATGTGTATAAGGGTGAGGTATACAGCTGTGTGTAATGTGTATAAGGGTGAGGTATACAGCTGTGTGTAATGTGTATAAGGGTGAGGTATACAGCTGTGTGTAATGTGTATAAGGGTGAGGTATACAGCTGTGTGTAATGTGTATAAGGGTGAGGTATACAGCTGTGTGTAATGTGTATAAGGGTGAGGTATACAGCTGTGTGTAATGTGTATAAGGGTGAGGTATACAGCTGTGTGTAATGTGTATAAGGGTGAGGTATACAGCTGTGTGTAATGTGTATAAGGGTGAGGTATACAGCTGTGTGTAATGTGTATAAGGGTGAGGTATACAGCTGTGTGTAATGTGTATAAGGGTGAGGTATACAGCTGTGTGTAATGTGTATAAGGGTGAGGTATACAGCTGTGTGTAATGTGTATAAGGGTAGGGTATACAGCTGTGTGTAATGTGTATAAGGGTGAGGTATACAGCTGTGTGTAATGTGTATAAGGGTGAGGTATACAGCTGTGTGTAATGTTTATAAGGGTGAGGTATACAGCTGTGTGTAATGTGTATAAGGGTGAGGTATACAGCTGTGTGTAATGTGTATAAGGGTGGGATATACAGCTGTGTGTAATATGTATAAGGGTGAGGTATACAGCTGTGTGTAATGTGTATAAGGGTGGGATATACAGCTGTGTGTAATGTGTATAAGGGTGAGGTATACAGCTGTGTGTAATGTGTATAAGGGTGAGGTATACAGCTGTGTGTAATGTGTATAAGGGTGAGGTATACAGCTGTGTGTAATGTGTATAAGGGTGAGGTATACAGCTGTGTGTAATGTGTACAAGGGTGGGGTATACAGCTGTGTGTAATGTGTATAAGGGTGGGGTATACAGCTGTGTGTAATGTGTATAAGGGTGAGGTATACAGCTGTGTGTAATGTGTATAAGGGTGAGGTATACAGCTGTGTGTAATGTGTATAAGGGTGAGGTATACAGCTGTATGTAATGTGTATAAGGGTGGGATATACAGCTGTGTGTAATGTATATAAGGGTGAGGTATACAGCTGTGTGTAATGTGTATAAGGGTGAGGTATACAGCTGTGTGTAATGTGTATAAGGGTGAGGTATACAGCTGTGTGTAATGTGTATAAGGGTGAGGTATACAGCTGTGTGTAATGTGTATAAGGGTGGGATATACAGCTGTGTGTAATGTGTATAAGGGTGAGGTATACAACTGTGTGTAATGTGTATAAGGGTGAGGTATACAGCTGTGTGTAATGTGTATAAGGGTGAGGTATACAGCTGTGTGTAATGTGTATAAGGGTGAGGTATACAGCTGTGTGTAATGTGTATAAGGGTGAGGTATACAGCTGTGTGTAATGTGTATAAGGGTGAGGTATACAGCTGTGTGTAATGTGTATAAGGGTGAGGTATACAGCTGTGTGTAATGTGTATAAGGGTGAGGTATACAGCTGTGTGTAATGTGTATAAGGGTGAGGTATACAGCTGTGTGTAATGTGTATAAGGGTGGGATATACAGCTGTGTGTAATGTGTATAAGGGTGAGGTATACAGCTGTATGTAATGTGTATAAGGGTGGGGTATACAGCTGTATGTAATGTGTATAAGGGTGAGGTATACAGCTGTGTGTAATGTGTATAAGGGTAGGGTATACAGCTGTGTGTAATGTGTATAAGGGTGAGGTATACAGCTGTGTGTAATGTGTATAAGGGTGAGGTATACAGCTGTGTGTAATGTTTATAAGGGTGAGGTATTCAGCTGTGTGTAATGTGTATAAGGGTGAGGTATACAGCTGTGTGTAATGTGTATAAGTGTGAGGTATACAGCTGTGTGTAATGTGTATAAGGGTGAGGTATACAGCTGTGTGTAATGTGTATAAGGGTGAGGTATACAGCTGTGTGTAATGTTTATAAGGGTGAGGTATACAGCTGTGTGTAATGTGTATAAGGGTGAGGTATACAGCTGTGTGTAATGTGTATAAGGGTGAGGTATACAGCTGTGTGTAATGTGTATAAGGGTGAGGTATACAGCTGTGTGTAATGTGTATAAGGGTGAGGTATACAGCTGTGTGTAATGTGTATAAGGGTGAGGTATACAGCTGTGTGTAATGTGTATAAGGGTGAGGTATACAGCTGTGTGTAATGTGTATAAGGGTGAGGTATACAGCTGTGTGTAATGTGTATAAGGGTGAGGTATACAGCTGTGTGTAATGTGTATAAGGGTAGGGTATACAGCTGTGTGTAATGTGTATAAGGGTGAGGTATACAGCTGTGTGTAATGTGTATAAGGGTGAGGTATACAGCTGTGTGTAATGTGTATAAGGGTGAGGTATACAGCTGTGTGTAATGTGTACAAGGGTGAGGTATACAGCTGTGTGTAATGTGTACAAGGGTGGGGTATACAGCTGTGTGTAATGTGTACAAGGGTGGGGTATACAGCTGTGTGTAATGTGTATAAGGGTGAGGTATACAGCTGTGTGTAATGTGTATAAGGGTGAGGTATACAGCTGTGTGTAATGTGTATAAGGGTGAGGTATACAGCTGTGTGTAATGTGTATAAGGGTGAGGTATACAGCTGTGTGTAATGTGTATAAGGGTGAGGTATACAGCTGTGTGTAATGTGTATAAGGGTGAGGTATACAGCTGTGTGTAATGTGTATAAGGGTAGGGTATACAGCTGTGTGTAATGTGTATAAGGGTGAGGTATACAGCTGTGTGTAATGTGTATAAGGGTGAGGTATACAGCTGTGTGTAATGTGTATAAGGGTGAGGTATACAGCTGTGTGTAATGTGTATAAGGGTGAGGTATACAGCTGTGTGTAATGTGTACAAGGGTGGGGTATACAGCTGTGTGTAATGTGTATAAGGGTGGGGTATACAGCTGTGTGTAATGTGTATAAGGGTGAGGTATACAGCTGTGTGTAATGTGTATAAGGGTGAGGTATACAGCTGTGTGTAATGTGTATAAGGGTGAGGTATACAGCTGTGTGTAATGTGTATAAGGGTGAGGTATACAGCTGTGTGTAATGTGTATAAGGGTGAGGTATACAGCTGTGTGTAATGTGTATAAGGGTGAGGTATACAGCTGTGTGTAATGTGTATAAGGGTGAGGTATACAGCTGTATGTAATGTGTATAAGGGTGGGATATACAGCTGTGTGTAATGTGTATAAGGGTGAGGTATACAGCTGTATGTAATGTGTATAAGGGTGGGGTATACAGCTGTATGTAATGTGTATAAGGGTGAGGTATACAGCTGTGTGTAATGTGTATAAGGGTGAGGTATACAGCTGTGTGTAATGTGTATAAGGGTAGGGTATACAGCTGTGTGTAATGTGTATAAGGGTGAGGTATACAGCTGTGTGTAATGTGTATAAGGGTGAGGTATACAGCTGTGTGTAATGTGTATAAGGGTGGGGTATACAGCTGTGTGTAATGTGTATAAGGGTGAGGTATACAGCTGTGTGTAATGTGTATAAGGGTAGGGTATACAGCTGTGTGTAATGTGTATAAGGGTGAGGTATACAGCTGTGTGTAATGTGTATAAGGGTGAGGTATACAGCTGTGTGTAATGTTTATAAGGGTGAGGTATTCAGCTGTGTGTAATGTGTATAAGGGTGAGGTATACAGCTGTGTGTAATGTGTATAAGTGTGAGGTATACAGCTGTGTGTAATGTGTATAAGGGTGAGGTATACAGCTGTGTGTAATGTGTATAAGGGTGAGGTATACAGCTGTGTGTAATGTTTATAAGGGTGAGGTATACAGCTGTGTGTAATGTGTATAAGGGTGAGGTATACAGCTGTGTGTAATGTGTATAAGGGTGAGGTATACAGCTGTGTGTAATGTGTATAAGGGTGAGGTATACAGCTGTGTGTAATGTGTATAAGGGTGAGGTATACAGCTGTGTGTAATGTGTATAAGGGTGAGGTATACAGCTGTGTGTAATGTGTATAAGGGTGAGGTATACAGCTGTGTGTAATGTGTATAAGGGTGAGGTATACAGCTGTGTGTAATGTGTATAAGGGTGAGGTATACAGCTGTGTGTAATGTGTATAAGGGTAGGGTATACAGCTGTGTGTAATGTGTATAAGGGTGAGGTATACAGCTGTGTGTAATGTGTATAAGGGTGAGGTATACAGCTGTGTGTAATGTGTATAAGGGTGAGGTATACAGCTGTGTGTAATGTGTATAAGGGTGAGGTATACAGCTGTGTGTAATGTGTACAAGGGTGGGGTATACAGCTGTGTGTAATGTGTACAAGGGTGGGGTATACAGCTGTGTGTAATGTGTATAAGGGTGAGGTATACAGCTGTGTGTAATGTGTATAAGGGTGAGGTATACAGCTGTGTGTAATGTGTATAAGGGTGAGGTATACAGCTGTATGTAATGTGTATAAGGGTGGGATATACAGCTGTGTGTAATGTATATAAGGGTGAGGTATACAGCTGTGTGTAATGTGTATAAGGGTGAGGTATACAGCTGTGTGTAATGTGTATAAGGGTGAGGTATACAGCTGTGTGTAATGTGTATAAGGGTAGGGTATACAGCTGTGTGTAATGTGTATAAGGGTGAGGTATACAGCTGTGTGTAATGTGTATAAGGGTGAGGTATACAGCTGTGTGTAATGTGTATAAGGGTGAGGTATACAGCTGTGTGTAATGTGTATAAGGGTGAGGTATACAGCTGTGTGTAATGTGTATAAGGGTGAGGTATACAGCTGTGTGTAATGTGTATAAGGGTGAGGTATACAGCTGTTTGTAATGTGTATAAGGGTGAGGTATACAGCTGTGTAATGTGTATACGGGTGAGGTATACAGCTGTGTGTAATGTGTATAAGAGTGAGGTATACAGCTGTGTGTAATGTGTATAATGGTGAGGTATACAGCTGTGTGTAATGTGTATAAGGGTGGGGTATACAGCTGTGTGTAATGTGTATAAGGGTGAGGTATACAGCTGTGTATAAGGGTGAGGTATACAGCTGTGTGTAATGTGTATAAGAGTGAGGTATACAGCTGTGTGTAATGTGTATAAGAGTGAGGTATACAGCTGTGTGTAATGTGTATAAGGGTGAGGTATACAGCTGTGTGTAATGTGTATAAGGGTGAGGTATACAGCTGTGTGTAATGTGTATAAGGGTGAGGTATACAGCTGTGTGTAATGTGTATAAGGGTGAGGTATACAGCTGTGTATAAGGGTGAGGTATACAGCTGTGTGTAATGTGTATAAGGGTGAGGTATACAGCTGTATGTAAGGGTGGGGTATACAGCTGTGTGTAATGTGTATAAGGGTGGGGTATACAGCTGTGTGTAAGGGTGAGGTATACAGCTGTGTATAAGGGTGAGATATACAGCTGTGCGTAAGGGTGGGGTATACAGCTGTGTATAAGGGTGAGGTATACAGCTGTGTATAAGGGTGAGGTATACAGCTGTGTGTAAGGGTGAGGTATACAGCTGTGTATAAGGGTGAGGTATACAGCTGTGTATAAGGGTGGGGTATACAGCTGTGTATAAGGGTGAGGTATACAGCTGTGTATAAGGGTGAGGTATACAGCTGTGTGTAAGGGTGGGGTATACAGCTGTGTATAAGGGTGAGGTATACAGCTGTGTATAAGGGTGAGGTATACAGCTGTGTGTAAGGGTGGGGTATACAGATGTGTGTAAGGGTGAGGTATACAGCTGTGTATAAGGGTGAGGTATACAGCTGTGTATAAGGGTGGGGTCGTATACAGTTATATGCACAGCTGTGTGTCTGCCACTCTCTGTAGACTACAGTGTATATTTGTGCCACATAGCTTCAGCCATATAGATGCACCAATGATTAACTCCTTCTTGCTGGGCACATAGATAGCAGTTATTAACCCCCTCTGCCTAGTTATATAGACATCACTGTTTAAGTCTGTCCTACCAAACCCATAACAACCCTCTATGGCAGTGATGAACTCACTCCGGCTAATCACATAGAGAGCAGGGCTTAAAGGGAGAGGAAACCCACATTTTTTTCTTTCATAATTCAGATAGAGCAGCAATTTTAAATTTTACTCCTGTTATCAATTTGTCTTTGTTCTTTGTGTATCTTTATTTGAAAAACAGAAATATAAGCTTAGGATCCGGCCCATTTAGCCACCAATCAGCAAGCGCTGCACAGGAGAAGGAAATACTACCACTATAACTCCACTGCTCTATGTTTTACTTAACCTAGGGGCCTAAAAACCACTGTTCTATATATCACTGGCATAAAAAGGGTTAAATCACTGCTCTTTGTGTATCGCTGGCAATGAGTGATTTTCAGCAATCATGTTTACTGGCAGCCAAGGGGTTTAAATTGCTGCTTAGTGTGTTTCAGTGGCAGTTATGGGGGTAAACTCAATGTTCTGTGGCTGTTGCTGGCAGTCAGGGGATACAATCCCTACTTCATGTGTCATTGGCAGCCAAAGGGAAAAATCACTGCTGCAAAATTGCTGTTATGCAAAATATAAATAGTGAAAGCAAAATCAAAGCCAAGAACAGGGTTTAGAGAAGGGGCAGTTGGGAATCGCTGCCATCTGGCAAACCCTAGACTCTCTGATATGTCTTCTTGCCCACTGGTGGGGTTTCAGATCATATAAAGAGGAATTTGCGGAGACCACATTGTCGCATCATTAGACCCTCTCTTATTAGATGAGGCTGCTGGGTACAAGTCTGTACTGCAGCTGCCTTCTCTATAGCTAGGTACGCCTTCCCCTCACCCATACAAAGGGTTCCCCGGGCACTTATCTTCTATTGTGAGATGATAGAGGGGGTTTCTGTGTATTGTGCCATCTGTAACAGTGGTGCTGGGTATCACATCATAGGAGATGTATGGTTATATTTACTGTATAGGTGCAGGGTCTTCCCCTATCAGACCCACAAACCTGCCCTGTTGTCTCCCTACACTGCCAGACACTGCTACCCAGTACCCACTCACTGACCAACAACCTGCCTCTAGCCTTGCAATCCCAGCATGCACTGGGCAGATTTGCATAACCACCTCTGCCCTGTGATGAGCTGTAATTATAAGTTACTGATGAACAAACAACAAATAAAACTAATAGAGACAAAGCTGAGGGAACAGAGGGATAAGCAGGTGTAATTATAATGCACCTGTGTCTGTCTCCCTAATCTAAATGAATCCAGTACTGAGGGCTGATATATATCACAGGGAGCAGCTAATACAGATGCCCAGATGATCCTCAGTGGTCTGGGGTTCAGGCTTCAAACCTGTAGCTGTCTAGGGACAGAGTGGTTCAATTCCACCTTCTGGGCGTGGGTCTAAGTCACTTGTTTTATTAGTGAGCATTAGAAGAGAGGCATGCTGGGAGCAGCAGGAGAGAGAGGTATGCTGGGAGCAGCAGGAGAGAGAGAGGCATGCTGGGATTTATTAGTGTATAATCTGACTATATAGAATAACAGGACCGGTGAGACTAGGACGTTCTTTAGTGAACCGAGACCCTACAGGCACTAAATAGAGAATATTTACCGTCTCCCCTGGGTGCTGTTGCTTATTCTTTGAATACAAATAAATACTCAGTTTAGATTCATTAATACAACAAAGAGCTCATCAGTAAAACCTAATGATTACTGGAGATGATTACAGGATGAGGCAGCTCTCTGCTTATTAGTGAATCTGGCCCCTCAGATAACACAGGAATAGGGAGATTTATGTAGTAACAGTACTTCTGCTCAGTACCTACACGTGCACTATACACTGGGGAATCCTCTCTGGAAAGAAATACAACGCAGACACATATTATGTTTATTTATTGCTCACATATTGTGTGTTTAAGTATCACATTTATTTGTGCATTATCACTAGTGTGTGAGTGTGATGAGTACTTGTGTATGAGCATGTAACTGTGTATTATCACTAGTGGGTGAGTGTGATGAGTACTTGTGTATGTGCATGTACCTGTGTATTATCACTAGTGTGTGAGTATGATAAATACTTGTGTATGTGCATGTACCTGTGTATTATCACTAGTGTGTGAGTATGATGAATACTTGTGTATGTGCATGTACCTGTGTATTATCACTAGTGTGTCAGTATGATGAGTACTTGCGTATGTGCATGTACCTGGGTATTATCACTAGTGTGTGAGTGTGATGAGTACTTGCGTATGTGCATGTACCTGGGTATTATCACTAGTGTGTGAGTATGATGAGTACTTGTGTATGTGCATGTACCTGGGTATTATCACTAGTGTGTGAGTGTGATTAGTACTTGTGTATGTACATGTAACTGTGTATTATCACTAGTGTGTGAGTATGATGAATACTTGTGTATGTGCATGTACCTGTGTATTATCACTAGTGTGTGAGTGTGATGAGTACTTGTGTATTAGCATGTAACTGTGTATTATCACTAGTGTATGAGTGTGATTTGTACTTGTGTATGTGCATGTAACTGTGTATTATCACTAGTGTGTGACTCGTATGATGAATACTTGTGTTTGTGCATGTAACTGTGTATTATCAGTAGTGTGTGAGTGTGATGAGTACTTGTGTATGTGCATGTAACTGTGTATTATCAGTAGTGTGTGAGTGTGATGAGTACTTGTGTATGTGCATGTACCTGGGTATTATCAGTAGTGTGTGAGTATGATGATTACTTGTGTATGTGCATGTACCTGGGTATTATCAGTAGTGTGTGAGTATGATGAGTACTTGTGTATGAGCATGTACCTGGGTATTATCAGTAGTGTGTGAGTATGATGATTACTTGTGTATGTGCATGTACCTGGGTATTATCAGTAGTGTGTGAGTATGATGAGTAATTGTGTATGTGCATGTACCTGTGTATTATCACTAGTGTGTGAGTATGATGAGTACTTGTGTATGAGCATGTACCTGGGTATTATCAGTAGTGTGTGAGTATGATGATTACTTGTGTATGTGCATGTACCTGGGTATTATCAGTAGTGTGTGAGTATGATGAGTAATTGTGTATGTGCATGTACCTGTGTATTATCACTAGTGTGTGAGTATGATGAATACTTGTGTATGAGCATGTACCTGGGTATTATCACTAGTGTGTGAGTATGATGAGTACTTGTGTATGTGCATGTAACTGTGTATTATCACTAGTTTGTAACTCGTATGATGAGTGCTTGTGTATGTGCATGTACCTGGGTATTATCAGTAGTGTGTGAGTATGATGAGTACTTGTGTATGTGCATGTACCTGGGTATTATCACTAGTGTGTGAGTGTGATATTTATATAGCAACAAATCTCTGTATATTACAGCCTTGTGCCAGTATAGTATTTGTGTATGCAGATGTGTGTGTTATTACTGTGTGTTTACTAACGTACTTGTGTGTGTTTAACTGTTTAGCTTTTATTATTCAATCCCAGCATGCACTGGGCTGATTTGCATAACCACCTCTGCCCTGTGATGAGCTGTAATTATAAGTTACTGATGAACAAACAACAAATAAAACTAATAGAGAAAAAGCTGAGGGAACAGAGGGATAAGCCGGTGTAATTATATTGCACCTGTGTCTGTCTCCCTAATCTAAATGAATCCAGTACTGAGGGCTGATATATATCACAGGGAGCAGCTAATACAGATGCCCAGATGATCCTCAGTGGTCTGGGGTTCAGGCTTCAAACCTGTAGCTGTCTAGGGACAGAGTGGTTCAATTCCACCTTCTGGGCGTGGGTCTAAGTCACTTGTTTTATTAGTGAGCATTAGAAGAGAGGCATGCTGGGAGCAGCAGGAGAGAGAGAGGCATGCTGGGATTTATTAGTGTATAATCTGACTATATAGAATAACAGGACCGGTGAGACTAGGACGTTCTTTAGTGAACCGAGACCCTACAGGCACTAAATAGAGAATATTTACCATCTCCCCTGGGTGCTGTTGCTTACTCTTTGAATACAAATAAATACTCAGTTTAGATTCATTAATACAACAAAGAGCTCTTCAGTAAAACCTAATGATTACTGGAGATGATTACAAGATGAGGCAGCTCTCTGCTTATTAGTGAATCTGGCTCCTCAGATAACACAGGAATAGGGAGATTTATGTAGTAACAGTACTTCTGCTCAGTACCTACACGTGCACTATACACTGGGGAATCCTCTCTGGAAAGAAATACAACGCAGACACATATTATGTTTATTTATTGCTCACATATTGTGTGTTTAAGTATCACATTTATTTGTGCATTATCACTAGTGTGTGAGTGTGATTACTTGTGTATGAGCATGTACCTGTGTATTATCACTAGTGTGTGAGTATGATGAGTACTTGTGTATGTGCATGTACCTGTGTATTATCACTAGTACGTGAGTATGATAAATACTTGTGTATGTGCATGTACCTGTGTATTATCACTAGTGTGTGAATATAATGAGTACTTGTGTATGTGCATGTACCTGTGTATTATCACTAGTGTGTGAATATGATGAGTACTTGTGTATGTGCATGTACCTGTCTATTATCACTAGTGTGTGAGTATAATGAGTTCTTGTGTATGTGCATGTACCTGTGTATTATCACTGTGTGTGAGTGTGATGAGTACTTGTGTATGTGCATGTACCTGTGTATTATCACTAGTGTGTGAATATGATGAGTACTTGTGTATGTGCATGTACCTGTCTATTATCACTAGTGTGTGAGTATAATGAGTTCTTGTGTATGTGCATGTACCTGTGTATTATCACTGTGTGTGAGTGTGATGAGTACTTGTGTATGTGCATGTACCTGTGTATTATCACTAGTGCGTGAGTATGATGAGTACTTGTGTATGTGCATGTACCTGTGTATTATCACTGTGTGTGAGTAGGATGAGTACTTGTGTATGTGCATGTACCTGTGTATTATTACTAGTGCACGAGTATAATGAATACTTGTGTATGTGCATGTACCTGTGTATTATCACTAGTGTGTGAGTATGATGAGTACTTGTGTATGTGCATGTACCTGTGTATTATCACTAGTGTGTGAGTATGATGAGTACTTGCGTATGTGCATGTACCTGCGTATTATCACTAGTGTGTGAGTATGATGAGTACTTGTGTATGTGCATGTACCTGTGTATTATCACTAGTGTGTGAGTATGATGAGTACTTGTGTATGTGCATGTACCTGTGTATTATCACTAGTGTGTGAGTATGATGAGTACTTGCGTATGTGCATGTACCTGTGTATTATCACTAGTGTGTGAGTGTGATGAGTACTTGTGTATGTGCATGTACCTGGGTATTATCACTAGTGTGTGATTATGATGAATAATTGTTTATGTGCATGTAACTGTGTATTATCACTAGTGTGTGAGTATGATGAGTAATTGTGTATGTGCATGTACCTGTGTATTATCACTAGTTTGTGAGTGTGATGAGTACTTGTGTATGTGCATGTAACTGTGTATTATCACTAGTGCGTGATTATGATGAGTACTTGTGTATGTGAATGTAACTGTGTATTATCACTAGTGTGTGAGTATGATGAATACTTGTGTATGTGCATGTAACTGTGTATTATCACTAGTGTGTGAGTAATATGAATACTTGTGTATGTGAATGTAACTGTGTATTATCACTAGTGTGTGAGTAATATGAATACTTGTGTATCTGCATGTAACTGTGTATTATCACTAGTGTGTGAGTGTGATGAATACTTGTGTATGTGCATGTAACTGTGTATTATCACTAGTGTGTGAGTAATATGAATACTTGTGTATGTGAATGTAACTGTGTATTATCACTAGTGTGTGAGTATGATGAATACTTGTGTATCTGCATGTAACTGTGTATTATCACTAGTGCGTGAGTATGATGAGTACTTGTGTATGTGCATGTAACTGTGTAGTATCACAAGTGTGTGAGTATGATGAATACTTGTGTATGTGCATGTAACTGTGTATTATCACTAGTGTGTGAGTATGATGAATACTTGTGTATGTGCATGTACCTGTGTATTATCACTAGTGTGTGAGTGTGATGAGTACTTGTGTATGTGCATGTACCTGGGTATTATCACTAGTGTGAGTATAATGAGTACTTGTGTATGTGCATGCACTGTGTATTATCACTAGTGTGTGAGTGTGATGAGTACTTGTGTATGTGCATGTACCTGTGTATTATCACTAGTGTGGGAGTATGATGAGTACTTGTGTAGGTGCATGTAACTGTGTATTATCACTAGTGTGTAAGTGTGATGAGTACTTGTGTATGAGCATGTTACTGTGTATTATCACTAGTGCATGAATATGATGAATATTTGTGTATGTGCATGTACCTGTGTATTATCACTAGTACGTGAGTATGATGAGTACTTGTGTATGAGCATGTACCTGGGTATTATCACTAGAGTGTAACTCGTATGATGAATGCTTGTGTATGTGCATGTACCTTGGTATTATCACTAGTGTGTGAGTATGATGAGTACTTGTGTATGAGCATGTACCTGGGTATTATCAGTAGTGTGTGACTCGTATGATGAGTTCTTGTGTATGTGCATGTACCTGTGTATTATCACTGGAGTGTGAGTATGATGAGTACTTGTGTATGTGCATGTACCTGGGTATTATCACTAGTGTGTGAGTATGATGAGTACTTGTGTATGAGCATGTACCTGTGTATTATCACTAGTTTGTAACTCGTATGATGAGTGCTTGTGTATGTGCATGTACCTGGGTATTATCAGTAGTGCGTGAGTATGATGAGTACTTGTGTATGTGCATGTACCTGGGTATTATCAGTAGTGTGTGAGTGTGATATTTATATAGCAACAAATCTCTGTATATTACAGCCTTGTGCCAGTATAGTATTTGTGTATGCAGATGTGTGTGTTATTACTGTGTGTGCACTAACGTACTTGTGTGTGTTTAACTGTTTAGCTTTTATTATTCAATCCCAGCATGCACTGGGCTGATTTGCATAACCACCTCTGCCCTGTGATGAGCTGTAATTATAAGTTACTGATGAACAAACAACAAATAAAACTAATAGAGACAAAGCTGAGGGAACAGAGGGATAAGCCGGTGTAATTATACTGCACCTGTGTCTGTCTCCCTAATCTAAATGAATCCGGTACTGAGGGCTGATATATATCACAGGGAGCAGCTAATACAGATGCCCAGATGATCCTCAGTGGTCTGGGGTTCAGGCTTCAAACCTGTAACTGTCTAGGGACAGAGTGGTTCAATTCCACCTTCTGGGCGTGGGTCTAAGTCACTTGTTTTATTAGTGAGCATTAGAAGAGAGGCATGCTGGGAGTACCAGGAGAGAGAGGCATGCTGGGATTTATTAGTGTATAATCTGACTATATAGAATAACAGGACCGGTGAGACTAGGACGTTCTTTAGTGATCCGAGACCCTACAGGCACTAAATAGAGAATATTTACCATCTCCCCTAGGTGCTGTTGCTTACTCTTTGAATACAAATAAATACTCAGTTTAGATTCATTAATACAACAAAGAGCTCATCAGTAAAACCTAATGATTACTGGAGATGATTACAGGATGAGGCAGCTCTCTGCTTATTAGTGAATCTGGCCCCTCAGATAACACAGGAATAGGGAGATTTATGTAGTAACAGCACTTCTGCTCAGTACCTACACGTGCACTATACACTGGGGAATCCTCTCTGGAAAGAAATAAAACGCAGACACATATTATGTTTATTTATTGCTCACATATTGTGTGTTTAAGTATCACATTTATTTGTGCATTATCACTAGTGTGTGAGTGTGATGAGTACTTGTGTATGAGCATGTACCTGTGTATTATCACTAGTATGTGATTGTGATGAGTACTTGTGTATGTGCATGTACCTGTGTATTATCACTAGTGCGTGAGTATAATGAGTACTTGTGTATGTGCATGTACCTGTGTATTATTACTGTGTGTGAGTGGGATGAGTACTTGTGTATGTGCATGTACCTGTGTATTATTACTAGTGCATGAGTATAATGAATACTTGTGTATGTGCATGTACCTGTGTATTATCACTAGTGTGTGAGTATGATGAGTACTTGTGTATGTGCATGTACCTGTGTATTATCACTAGTGTGTGAGTATGATGAGTACTTGCGTATGTGCATGTACCTGCGTATAATCACTAGTGTGTGAGTATGATGAGTACTTGTGTATGTGCATGTACCTGTGTATTATCACTAGTGTGTGAGTATGATGAGTACTTGTGTATGTGCATGTACCTGTGTATTATCACTAGTGTGTGAGTATGATGAGTACTTGCGTATGTGCATGTACCTGTGTATTATCACTAGTGTGTGAGTGTGATGAGTACTTGTGTATGTGCATGTACCTGGGTATTATCACTAGTGTGTGATTATGATGAATACTTGTTTATGTGCATGTAACTGTGTATTATCACTAGTGTGTGAGTATGATGAGTAATTGTGTATGTGCATGTACCTGTGTATTATCACTAGTTTGTGAGTGTGATGAGTACTTGTGTATGTGCATGTAACTGTGTATTATCACTAGTGCGTGATTATGATGAGTACTTGTGTATGTGAATGTAACTGTGTATTATCACTAGTGTGTGAGTATGATGAATACTTGTGTATGTGCATGTAACTGTGTATTATCACTAGTGTGTGAGTAATATGAATACTTGTGTATGTGAATGTAACTGTGTATTATCACTAGTGTGTGAGTAATATGAATACTTGTGTATCTGCATGTAACTGTGTATTATCACTAGTGTGTGAGTGTGATGAATACTTGTGTATGTGCATGTAACTGTGTATTATCACTAGTGTGTGAGTAATATGAATACTTGTGTATGTGAATGTAACTGTGTATTATCACTAGTGTGTGAGTATGATGAATACTTGTGTATCTGCATGTAACTGTGTATTATCACTAGTGCGTGAGTATGATGAGTACTTGTGTATGTGCATGTAACTGTGTAGTATCACAAGTGTGTGAGTATGATGAATACTTGTGTATGTGCATGTAACTGTGTATTATCACTAGTGTGTGAGTATGATGAATACTTGTGTATGTGCATGTACCTGTGTATTATCACTAGTGTGTGAGTGTGATGAGTACTTGCGTATGTGCATGTACCTGTGTATTATCACTAGTGTGTGAGTATGATGAATACTTGTGTATGTGCATGTACCTGGGTATTATCACTAGTGTGAGTATAATGAGTACTTGTGTATGTGCATGCACTGTGTATTATCACTAGTGTGTGAGTGTGATGAGTACTTGTGTATGTGCATGTACCTGTGTATTATCACTAGTGTGGGAGTATGATGAGTACTTGTGTAGGTGCATGTAACTGTGTATTATCACTAGTATGTAAGTGTGATGAGTACTTGTGTATGAGCATGTTACTGTGTATTATCACTAGTGCATGAATATGATGAATATTTGTGTATGTGCATGTACCTGTGTATTATCACTAGTGTGTGAGTATGAGTACTTGTGTATGTGCATGTTACTGTGTATTATCACTAGTGCGTGAATATGATGAATATTTGTGTATGTGCATGTACCTGTGTATTATCACTAGTACGTGAGTATGATGAGTACTTGTGTATGAGCATGTACCTGGGTATTATCACTAGTGTGTGAGTATGATGAGTGCTTGTGTATGTGCATGTACCTTGGTATTATCACTAGTGTGTGAGTATGATAAATACTTGTGTATGTGCATGTACCTGTGTATTATCACTAGTGTGTGAGTATGATGAATACTTGTGTATGTGCATGTACCTGTGTATTATCACTAGTGTGTCAGTATGATGAGTACTTGCGTATGTGCATGTACCTGGGTATTATCACTAGTGTGTGAGTGTGATGAGTACTTGTGTATGTGCATATACCTGTGTATTATCAGTAGTGTGTGAGTGTGATGAGTACTTGCGTATGTGCATGTACCTGGGTATTATCACTAGTGTGTGAGTGTGATTAGTACTTGTGTATGTGCATGTACCTGGGTATTATCACTAGTGTGTGAGTATGATGAAATACTTGAGTATGTGCATGTACCTGTGTATTATCACTAGTGTGTGAGTATGATGAGTACTTGCGTATGTGCATGTACCTGGGTATTATCACTAGTGTGTGAGTGTGATTAGTACTTTTGTATGTGCATGTACCTGGGTATTATCACTAGTGTGTGAGTATGATGAGTACTTGCGTATGTGCATGTACCTGTGTATTATCACTAGTGTGTGAGTATGATGAGTACTTGCGTATATGCATGTACCTGTGTATTATCACTAGTGTGTGAGTATGATGAGTACTTGCGTATGTGCATGTACCTGGGTATTATCACTAGTGTGTGAGTGTGATTAGTACTTGTGTATGTGCATGTACCTGGGTATTATCACGAGTTTGTGAGTGTGATGAGTACTTGTGTATGTGCATGTAACTGTGTATTATCACTAGTGCGTGATTATGATGAGTACTTGTGTATGTGAATGTAACTGTGTAATATCACTAGTGTGTGAGTATGATGAATACTTGTGTATGTGCATGTACCTGTGTATTATCACTAGCATGTGAGTGTGATGAGTACTTGTGTATGTGCATGTACCTCTGTATTATCACTAGTGTGTGAGTATGATAAATACTTGTGTATGTGCATGTACCTGTGTATTATCACTAGTGTGTGAGTATGATGAATACTTGTGTATGTGCATGTACCTGTGTATTATCACTAGTGTGTGAGTGTGATGAGTACTTGTGTATGAGCATGTAACTGTGTATTATCACTAGTGTGTGGGTGTGATTTGTACTTGTGTATGTGCATGTACCTGGGTATTATCACTAGTGTGTGAGTATGATGAGTACTTGTGTATGTGCATGTAACTGTGTATTATCACTAGTGTGTGACTCGTATGATGAATACTTGTGTTTGTGCATGTAACTGTGGATTATCAGTAGTGTGTGAGTGTGATGAGTACTTGTGTATGTGCATGTACCTGGGTTTTATCAGTAGTGTGTGAGTATGATGATTACTTGTGTATATGCATGTACCTGGGTATTATCAGTAGTGTGTGAGTATGATGAGTACTTGTGTATGAGCATGTACCTGGGTATTATCACTAGTGTGTGAGTATGATGAGTAATTGTGTATGTGCATGTACCTGTGTATTATCACTAGTGTGTGAGTATGATGAATACTTGTGTATGAGCATGTACCTGGGTATTATCACTAGTGTGTGAGTATGATGAGTACTTGTGTATGTGCATGTAACTGTGTATTATCACTAGTTTGTAACTCGTATGATGAGTGCTTGTGTATGTGCATGTACCTGGGTATTATCAGTAGTGTGTGAGTATGATGAGTACTTGCATATGTGCATGTACCTGGGTATTATCACTAGAGTGTGAGTATGATGAGTACTTGTGTATGTGCATGTACCTGTGTATTATCAGTAGTGTGTGACTCATATGATGAATACTTGTGTATGTGCATGTACCTGGGTATTATCACTAGTGTGTGAGTATGATGAGTACTTGCATATGTGCATGTACCTGGGTATTATCAGTAGTGTGTGAGTATGATGAGTACTTGTGTATGTGCATGTACCTGTGTATTATCAGTAGTGTGTGACTCATATGATGAATACTTGTGTATGTGCATGTACCTGGGTATTATCACTAGTGTGTGAGTATGATGAGTACTTGCGTATGTGCATGTACCTGTGTATTAGCAGTAGTGTGTGAGTGTGATATTTATATAGCAACAAATCTCTGTATATTACAGCCTTGTGCCAGTATAGTATTTGTGTATGCAGATGTGTGTGTTATTACTGTGTGTGCACTAACGTACTTGTGTGTGTTTAACTGTTTAGCTTTTATTATTCAATCCCAGCATGCACTGGGCTGATTTGCATAACCACCTCTGCCCTGTGATGAGCTGTAATTATAAGTTACTGATGAACAAACAACAAATAAAACTAATAGAGACAAAGCTGAGGGAACAGAGGGATAAGCCGGTGTAATTATAATGCACCTGTGTCTGTCTCCCTAATCTAAATGAATCCAGTACTGCGGGCTGATATATATCACAGGGAGCAGCTAATACAGATGCCAAGATGATCCTCAGTGGTCTGGGGTTCAGGCTTCAAACCTGTAGCTGTCTAGGGACAGAGTGGTTCAATTC
This sequence comes from Bombina bombina, assembly GCF_027579735.1. Taxonomy (NCBI): domain Eukaryota; kingdom Metazoa; phylum Chordata; class Amphibia; order Anura; family Bombinatoridae; genus Bombina; species Bombina bombina. Next base: position 632,723,450 of record NC_069505.1, on the reverse strand, counting down.
CACCTTCTGGGCGTGGGTCTAAGTCACTTGTTTTATTAGTGAGCATTAGAAGAGAGGCATGCTGGGAGCACCAGGAGAGAGAGGCATGCTGGGATGTATTAGTGTATAATCTGACTATATAGAATAACAGGACCGGTGAGACTAGGACGTTCTTTAGTGAACCGAGACCCTACAGGCACTAAATAGAGAATATTTACCATCTCCCCTGGGTGCTGTTGCTTACTCTTTGAATACAAATAAATACTCAGTTTAGATTCATTAATACAACAAAGAGCTCATCAGTAAAACCTAATGATTACTGGAGATGATTACAGGATGAGGCAGCTCTCTGCTTATTAGTGAATCTGGCTCCTCAGATAACACAGGAATAGGGAGATTTATGTAGTAACAGTACTTCTGCTCAGTACCTACACGTGCACTATACACTGGGGAATCCTCTCTGGAAAGAAATAAAACGCAGACACATATTATGATTATTTATTGCTCACATATTGTGTGTTTAAGTATCACATTTATTTGTGCATTATCACTAGTGTGTGAGTATGATGAGTACTTGTGTATGTGCATGTACCTGTGTATTATCACTAGTACATGAGTATAATAAATACTTGTGTATGTGCATGTACCTGTGTATTATCAATAGTGTGTGAATATGATGAGTACTTGTGTATGTGCATGTACCTAGGTATTATCACTAGTGTGTGAGTATAATGAGTTATTGTGTATGTGCATGTACCTGTGTATTATCACTAGTGTGTGAATATTATGAGTACTTGTGTATGTGCATGTACCTGTCTATTATCACTAGTGTGTGAGTATAATGAGTTCTTGTGTATGTGCATGTACCTGTGTTTTATCACTAGTGTGTGAATATGATGAGTACTTGTGTATGTGCATGTACCTGTGTATTATCAGTAGTGTGTGAGTGTGATGACTACTTGTGTATGTGCATATACCTGTGTATTATTAGTAGTGTGTGAGTGTGATGAGTTCTTGTGTATGTGCATGTACCTGGGTATTATCACTAGTGTGTGAGTATGATGAGTAGTTGCATATGTGCATGTACCTGGGTATTATCACTAGTGTGTGAGTGTGATGAGTAATTGCGTATGTGCATGTACCTGGGTATTATCACTAGTGTGTGAGTGTGATGAGTACTTGCGTATGTGCATGTACCTGGGTATTATCACTAGTGTGTGAGTATGATGAGTACTTGTGTATGTGCATGTACCTGGGTATTATCACTAGTGTGTGAGTATGATGAGTACTTGCGTATGTGCATGTACCTGGGTATTATCACAGTGTGTGATATAATGAGTACTTGTGTATTTGCATGTACCTGTGTATTATCAGTAGTGTGTGAGTTTGATGAATACTTTTGCATGTGCATGTACCTGTGTATTATCACTAGTGTGTCAGTGTGATGAATACTTGTGTATGTGCATTTAAATGTGTATTATCACAAGTGTGTGAGTATGATGAATACTTGTGTATGTGCATGTAACTGTGTATTATCACTAGTGTGTGAGTAATATGAATACTTGTGTATGTGAATGTAACTGGGTATTATCACTAGTGTGTGAGTATGATGAATACTTGTGTATCTGCATGTAACTGTATTATCACTAGTGCGTGAGTATGATGAGTACTTGTGTATGTGCATGTAACTGTGTAGTATCACAAGTGTGTGAGTATGATGAATACTTGTGTATGTGCATGTAACTGTGTATTATCACTAGTGTGTGAGTATGATGAATACTTGTGTATGTGCATGTACCTGTGTATTATCACTAGTGTGTGAGTATGATGAATACTTGTGTATGTGCTTGTACCTGTGTATTATCACTAGTGTGTGAGTATGATGAATACTTGTGTATGTGCATGTACCTGTGTATTATCACTAGTGTGTGAGTATGATGAGTACTTGTGTAGGTGCATGTAACTGTGTATTATCACTAGTGTGTGAGTATGATGAGTACTTGTGTATGTGCATGTTACTGTGTATTATCACTAGTGCGTGAATATGATGAATACTTGTGTATGTGCATGTACCTGTGTATTATCACTAGTGTGTGAGTATGAGTACTTGTGTATGTGCATGTTACTGTGTATTATCACTAGTGCGTGAATATGATGAATATTTGTGTATGTGCATGTAACTGTATATTATCACTAGAGTGTAACTCGTATGATGAATGCTTGTGTATGTGCATGTACCTGGGTATTATCACTAGAGTGTGAGTATGATGAGTACTTGTGTATGTGCATGTACCTGGGTATTATCACTAGTGTGTGAGTGTGATATTTTTATAGCAACACATCTCTGTATATTACAGCCTTGTGCCAGTATAGTATTTGTGTATGCAGATGTGTGTGTTATTACTGTGTGTGCACTAACGTACTTGTGTGTGTTTAACTGTTTAGCTTTTATTATTCAATCCCAGCATGCACTGGGCTGATTTGCATAACCACCTCTGCCCTGTGATGAGCTGTAATTATAAGTTACTGATGAACAAACAACAAATAAAACTAATAGAGACAAAGCTGAGGGAACAGAGGGATAAGCCGGTGTAATTATAATGCACCTGTGTCTGTCTCCCTAATCTAAATGAATCCAGTACTGAGGGCTGATATATATCACAGGGAGCAGCTAATACAGATGCCCAGATGATCCTCAGTGGTCTGGGGTTCAGGCTTCAAACCTGTAGCTGTCTAGGGACAGAGTGGTTCAATTCCACCTTCTGGGCGTGGGTCTAAGTCACTTGTTTTATTAGTGAGCATTAGAAGAGAGGCATGCTGGGAGCACCAGGAGAGAGAGGCATGCTGGGATGTATTAGTGTATAATCTGACTATATAGAATAACAGGACCGGTGAGACTAGGACGTTCTTTAGTGAACCGAGACCCTACAGGCACTAAATAGAGAATATTTACCATCTCCCCTGGGTGCTGTTGCTTATTCTTTGAATACAAATAAATACTCAGTTTAGATTCATTAATACAACAAGGAGCTCATCAGTAAAACCTAATGATTACTGGAGATGATTACAGGATGAGGCAGCTCTCTGCTTATTAGTGAATCTGGCCCCTCAGATAACACAGGAATAGGGAGATTTATGTAGTAACAGCACTTCTGCTCAGTACCTACACGTGCACATAGTATGTTTATTTATTGCTCACATATTGTGTGTTTAAGTATCACATTTATTTGTGCATTATCACTAGTGTGTGAGTGTGATGAGTACTTGTGTATGAGCATGTACCTGTGTATTATCACTAGTATGTGAGTGTGATGAGTACTTGTGTATGTGCATGTACCTGTGTATTATCACTAGTGTGTGAGTATGATAAATACTTGTGTATGTGCATGTACCTGTGTATTATCACTAGTGTGTGAGTATGATGAATACTTGTGTATGTGCATGTACCTGGGTATTATCACTAGTTTGTGAGTGTGATGAGTACTTGTGTATGTGCATGTGCCTGTGTATTATCACTAGTGTGTGTGATGAGTACTTGTGTATGAGCATGTACCTGGGTATTATCACTAGTGTGTGAGTATGATGAATACTTGAGTATGTGCATGTACCTGTGTATTATCACTAGTGTGTGAATATAATAAATACTTGTGTATGTGCATGTACCTGGGTATTATCACTAGTGTGTGAGTATGATGTGTACTTGTTTATGAGCATGTACCTGTGTATTATCACTAGTGTGTGAGTGATATGAGTATTTGTGTATGTGCATATACCTGTGTATTATCACTAGTGTGTGAGTGTGATGAGTACTTGTGTATGAGCATGTACCTGGGTATTATCACTAGTGTGTGAGTATGATGAAATACTTGAGTATGTGCATGTAACTGTGTATTATCACTAGTGTGTGAGTATGATAAATACTTGTGTATGTGCATGTACATGGGTATTATCACTAGTGTGTGAGTATGATGAGTACTTGTGTATGTGCATGTACCTGGGTATTATCACTAGTGTGTGAGTATGATGAGTACTTGTGTATGTGCATGTACCTGTGTATTATCACTAGTGTGTGAATATGGTGAGTACTTGTGTTTGTGCATGTAACTGTGTATTATCACTAGTGTGTGAGTATGATGAATACTTGTGTATGTGCATGTAACTGTGTATTATCTCTAGTATGTGAATATGATGAATACTTGTGTATGTGCATGTAACTGTGTATTATCACTAGTATGTGAGTGTGATGAATACTTGCGTATGTGCATGTACCTGTGTATTATCACTAGTGCATGAGTATAACGATTACTTGCGTATGTGTATGTACCTGTGTATTATCAGTAGTGTGTGATTGTGATGAGTACTAGTGTATGTGCATGTACCTGGGTATTATCACTACAGTGTGAATATGATGAGTTCTTGTGTATGTGCATGTACCTGGGTATTATCACTAGTGTGTGAGTATGATGAGTACTTGTGTATGTGCATGTAACTGTGTATTATCACTAGTTTGTAACTCGTATGATGAGTGCTTGTGTATGTGCATGTACCTGGGTATTATCACTAGTGTGTGAGTATGATGAGTACTTGTGTATGTGCATGTACCTGTGTATTATCACTAGTGTGTGACTCGTATGATGAATACTTGTGTATGTGCATGTACCTGTGTATTATCAGTAGTGTGTGAGTGTGATATTTATATAGCAACAAATCTCTGTATATTACAGCCTTGTGCCAGTATAGTATTTGTGTATGCAGATGTGTGTGTTATTACTGTGTGTGCACTAACGTACTTGTGTGTGTTTAACTGTTTAGCTTTTATTATTCAATCCCAGCATGCACTGGGCTGATTTGCATAACCACCTCTGCCCTGTGATGAGCTGTAATTATAAGTTACTGATGAACAAACAACAAATAAAACTTATAGAGACAAAGCTGAGGGAACAGAGGGATAAGCCGGTGTAATTATATTGCACCTGTGTCTGTCTCTCTAATCTAAATGAATCCAGTACTGAGGGCTGATATATATCACAGGGAGCAGCTGATACAGATGCCCAGATGGTCCTCAGTGGTCTGGGGTTCAGGCTTCAAACCTGTAGCTGTCTAGGGACAGAGTGGTTCAATTCCCCCTTCTGGGCGTGGGTCTAAGTCATTTGTTTTATTAGTGAGCATTAGAAGAGAGGCATGCTGGGAGCAGCAGGAGAGAGAGAGGCATGCTGGGATTTATTAGTGTATAATCTGACTATATAGAATAACAGGACCGGTGAGACTAGGACGTTCTTTAGTGAACCGAGACCCTACAGGCACTAAATAGAGAATATTTACCATCTCCCCTAGGTGCTGTTGCTTACTCTTTGAATACAAATAAATACTCAGTTTAGATTCATTAATACAACAAAGAGCTCATCAGTAAAACCTAATGATTACTGGAGATGATTACAAGATGAGGCAGCTCTCTGCTTATTAGTGAATCTGGCCCCTCAGATAACACAGGAATAGTGAGATTTATGTAGTAACAGTACTTCTGCTCAGTACCTACACGTGCACTATACACTGGGGAATCCTCTCTGGAAAGAAATACAACGCAGACACATATTATGTTTATTTATTGCTCACATATTGTGTGTTTAAGTATCACATTTATTTGTGCATTATCACTAGTGTGTGAGTGTGATGAGTACTTGTGTATGAGCATGTACCTGTGTATTATCACTAGTATGTGAGTGTGATGAGTACTTGTGTATGTGCATGTACCTGTGTATTATCACTAGTGTGTGAGTATGATAAATACTTGTGTATGTGCATGTACCTGTGTATTATCACTAGTGTGTGAGTATGATGAATACTTGTGTATGTGCATGTACCTGGGTAATATCACTAGTGTGTGAGTGTGATTAGTACTTGTGTATGTGCATGTACCTGGGTATTATCACTAGTGTGTGAGTGTGATTAGTACTTGTGTATGTGCATGTACCCGGGTATTATCACTAGTGTGTGAGTGTGATGAGTACTTGTGTATGTGCATGTACCTGGGTATTATCACTAGTGTGTGAGTATGATAAGTACTTGTGTATGTGCATGTACCTGTGTATTATCACTAGTGTGTGAGTATGATGAGTACTTGCGTATGTGCATGTACCTGGGTATTATCACTAGTGTGTGATATAATGAGTACTTGTGTATATGCATGTACCTGTGTATTATCACTAGTGTGTCAGTGTGATGAATACTTGTGTATGTGCATGTACCTGTGTATTATCACTAGTGTGTCAGTGTGATGAATACTTGTGTATGTGCATTTAAATGTGTATTATCACTAGTGTGTGAGTATGATGAGTACTTGTGTATGTGCATGTACCTGTGTATTATCACTAGTGTGTGAGTATGATGAGTACTTGTGTATGTGCATGTACCTGGGTATTATCACTAGTGTTTGAGTGTGATGAAATACTTGAGTATGTGCATGTAACTGTGTATTATCACTAGTGTGTGAGTGTGATGAGTACTTGTGTATGTGCATGTACCTGTGTATTATCACTACTGTGTGAGTATGATAAATACTTGTGTATGTGCATGTACCTGGGTATTATCACTAGTGTGTGACTCGTATGATGAATACTTGTGTATATGCATGTACCTGGGTATTATCACTAGTGTGTGAGTATGATGAGTGCTTGTGTATGTGCATGTACCTGGGTATTATCACTAGTGTGTGAGTATGATGAGTACTAGTGTATTTGCATGTACCTGGGTATTATCACTAGTGTGTGAGTATGATGAGTGCTTGTGTATGTGCATGTACCTGGGTATTATCACTAGTGTGTGAGTATGATAAATACTTGTGTTTGTGCATGTACCTGGGTATTATCACTAGTGTGTGAGTATGATGAGTACTTGTGTATGTACCTGTGTATTATCAGTAGTGTGTGACTCGTATGATGAATACTTGTGTATGTGTATGTGACAAAACCAATCTCGCCACTGTACATTGGAGGGCCTGTTATGGAACATTCTTTGGGCTGGAGGTACATGGGCTTAAGGATACCCAGAGACTGCATGGAAATATGGAATTTTATATGCTGGACACCCCATGTACTTTCATACCTCTGTCTTATGTCTATGTCACCCTGTATCCATAAATACAGGATGGGTACAGGGTGTGAGTGCCCCTTGTGGGAGCAATTGTGACTCTATAAGCAAAGTGGGCATAAAAGACTTTATAGCTAATAAGAACTGTTCCTATATTCTGTAATAAGATGTATTCTATGTATGTTTCAGATCTGATTGTGTCTCAGGAGTCTGTCTGGGTAAACTGATTGTGTCATTGTGTGATTATGTTAACTAGACTGCCCAACATCAGATTGTCTGAGTAAACGTTCTTCCCTAGTTAATTAACTTAATATGTTAATCTGTTTTACCTGTGAATAGACAATTGTTTGATGCATTGTTTATATGTTTGCCTTACTGTTAAACCAATGCCCTTTGTAACCTGAAGCCAGGGTGTATAAATCTGTGTGCTGCCTTCAAATAAAGCATATATTCTGTTTAAACCTGAAACTGGCTGGGTTGTGAATTGCTGATTGTCTATGCAGGACATTGTTCATCTGGGGTTAACCCTTGGTACACAGTTGGTACCGTAACATTGGTGGCAGCGACGGAATGAACCTTATCGCCCAGAAGAGCAACTACACAAGCCAGTAACCTCAGGAAGAGGGGGATTATTACAATACTGACTAAGATGGAAAAGAGAAAAGTAAATTTTGCAGCTTTTAAAAACTTCCTGGAAACAGAAGGAGAGATTGATGGGTACCTTGCGGATTTTGAGAGGCAATGTGCACTACACAAGGTACCCGCAGAGGACTGGGTCACGATATTATCTGGAAAATTATCCGGCCGGGCCAGAGAGGCTTTTCGGGCCATTCCAGATGAGGAAGTCAGGGATTATAATACTGTAAAAGAGGCTCTGCTCTCCAGGTATGCGGTTACACCGGAGGCATACCGGAGACGGTTCAGAGACACTGTTAAATTAGCTGGAGATTCCTACCTTGAGTGGGCATGTAAGGTGCACCGCACAGCAGCTCACTGGATAGCGGGGTGCCAAGCCATATCTGGGGAAGAGGTGCTGCAGCTATTCCTGTTGGAACATTGCTTCGACAAATTACCCGCAGGAGTTCGAGAGTGGGTTCGGGACCGTAAACCCTCCACCCTGCAGGAAGCGGCTCGCTTGGCAGATGAGTATACGGATGCCCGCAAACTGGACATTGCTACCACTAAGCCCCCTGCTAGAGTGGAGTACAGACCCCCAGTCACCCCAGCAGCTGCCAGTTACCAAACCCCGGCGCACCGCTATACCACACGGCCTCCGGCCACGAACTACCCTCAGAGAGCCCTGTTCAATTCGCGGGGCTACTCACAACCTATTCGGTGCTTTAGATGTAAGCAACTAGGGCACAAAAGACCAGAGTGTCCCCTAAACGCAGCGAACCAAGCGCAGTCCTGGAGAAGACCCGCCGGCGGAATCCCACGTAATCCTCAGCCTGCGGCCCGCTACGTAGAGGCGCAAGAATGCTGGAGCATCCTACATGAGGCAGACCTTGTGCAAGCTGCCCACCGGAATAACCGGCAACTGGTTAAAGTGAATGGGAAGAAGGTCAGTGGTCTACGGGATACTGGTGCTACCATGACCTTGCTTCAAAAGAACTTGGTGTCTGAGAAACAGTACACTGGAGACACTGTGGCTGTGAGGGTAGCAGGGGGCGATGTGTTCAGCCTACCTGTTGCCAGGGTACATTTGGATTGGGGAGTGGGCGCTAGACCTGTGAATGTGGGGGTCAAGAAGGACTTACCTGCTGATGTTCTTCTTGGAAATGACTTGGCCCCCCTTGTTTCTGCCTACGCTCCTATGGGTCCCGCTGATGTTAACTCTGTGACTACCCGTGCCCAGATCCGTGCAGCAGAGACTGACCCACCTGCTGCTAAGCCCCAGGACGCTGAGCTCAGTAAATCTCTATCCGCTATTGATATGTGGAGGTCCCGTTACAATGCGCTGATGAAGGAGAAGAGGAGCGCAGAGGAAAAAGCACGTTTAGAACAGGAATCTCTGCTAGACAAGCTGCACCGACAAACTGCAGAAAACACCAGCTTGAGAGTGGAACATGAAACATTAAAGACAAACTTAGTGACACTGGAGGAGAAGCTGACGCTGGCTCATAGTGAGGTGCAGCAACTCAAGGGCACCCTATGTCAGTATGAAGGGATTGTGGATACCTATAAAGAGCAGGTACAGAAAACTCGTAAAGAAGCTGATGGGATTTTGAAGGACTGTTTGGCCCTGGTCTGGGCACTGAGGAATTTGAACCCTTGTTTGTATGGACAGGAATTCTCTCTCATAACGGGAATACAGATGGATTGTCCCAGCAAACTGACATGCCTACCAGGCGCTCTGGTGGTATATGCCACAGTATATACCCTGGACAGCCGAGCATGACAAACCAGAGGGAGAGGAGTTTGATGGTCCTGTCCCCCAGCAACACGGCTGTTTAGCCAAAGGGGAGACGATTGGTCTCCCCCTCCAGCAGCACAGCTATGTATCCGAAGGGGAGACAGTCGGTCTTCCCCTCCAGCAACCAGGCTCCCACCAGGCTACTTCCATGGTAGTGCTGGCACCCGGGCAGAGTACAGCTGGTCTCTGCCCACCTCGCAACCCACCAATTCAGCGTACCAGTCCCCCACACAGCTGTGGTGAGGCACCTGGACATGGACAAGTTTTCCCCGTACTCAGGTGTAGTAACCATTTATTGTGGGTGGGCTGTACTACTAATTGTGTTTTATGGGTGGGTTGCTGGACTAACCAGGGCACTGACCGGCAGGAGGTCAGATACCCTGTTAGTCTGTTTGGAAAAGGGGAGAGATGTGACAAAACCAATCTCGCCACTGTACATTGGAGGGCCTGTTATGGAACATTCTTTGGGCTGGAGGTACATGGGCTTAAGGATACCCAGAGACTGCATGGAAATATGGAATTTTATATGCTGGACACCCCATGTACTTTCATACCTCTGTCTTATGTCTATGTCACCCTGTATCCATAAATACAGGATGGGTACAGGGTGTGAGTGCCCCTTGTGGGAGCAATTGTGACTCTATAAGCAAAGTGGGCATAAAAGACTTTATAGCTAATAAGAACTGTTCCTATATTCTGTAATAAGATGTATTCTATGTATGTTTCAGATCTGATTGTGTCTCAGGAGTCTGTCTGGGTAAACTGATTGTGTCATTGTGTGATTATGTTAACTAGACTGCCCAACATCAGATTGTCTGAGTAAACGTTCTTCCCTAGTTAATTAACTTAATATGTTAATCTGTTTTACCTGTGAATAGACAATTGTTTGATGCATTGTTCATATGTTTGCCTTACTGTTAAACCAATGCCCTTTGTAACCTGAAGCCAGGGTGTATAAATCTGTGTGCTGCCTTCAAATAAAGCATATATTCTGTTTAAACCTGAAACTGGCTGGGTTGTGAATTGCTGATTGTCTATGCAGGACATTGTTCATCTGGGGTTAACCCTTGGTACACAGTTGGTACCGTAACAGTGTATGTACCTGGGTATTATCACTAGTGTGTGAGTATGATGAGTACTTGTGTATGTGCATGTACCTGGGATTTATCACTAGTGTGTGAGTATGATGAGTTCTTGTGTATGTGCATGTACCTGGGATTTATCACTAGTGTGTGAGTATGATGAGTTCTTGTGTATGTGCATATACCTGTGTATTATCACTAGTGTGTGAGTATGATGAGTACTTGCGTATGTGCATGTACCTGTGTATTATCATTAGTGTGAGAGTGTGATATTTATATAGCAACAAATCTCTGTATATTACAGCCTTGTGCCAGTATAGTATTTGTGTATGCAGATGTGTGTGTTATTACTGTGTGTGCACTAACGTACTTGTGTGTGTTTAACTGTTTAGCTTTTATTATTCAATCCCAGCATGCACTGGGCTGATTTGCATAACCACTTCTGCCCTGTGATGAGCTGTAATTATAAGTTACTGATGAACAAACAACAAATAAAACTAATAGAGACAAAGCTGAGGGAACAGAGGGATAAGCCGGTGTAATTATATTGCACCTGTGTCTGTCTCCCTAATCTAAATGAATCCAGTACTGAGGGCTGATATATATCACAGGGAGCAGCTAATACAGATGCCCAGATGATCCTCAGTGGTCTGGGGTTCAGGCTTCAAACCTGTAGCTGTCTAGGGACAGAGTGGTTCAATTCCCCCTTCTGGGCGTGGGTCTAAGTCACTTGTTTTATTAGTGAGCATTAGAAGAGAGGCATGCTGGGAGCAGCAGGAGAGAGAGGCATGCTGGGAGCACCAGGAGAGAGAGGCATGCTGGGATTTATTAGTGTATAATCTGACTATATAGAATAACAGGACCGGTGAGACTAGGACGTTCTTTAGTGAACCGAGACCCTACAGGCACTAAATAGAGAATATTTACCATCTCCCCTAGGTGCTGTTGCTTACTCTTTGAATACAAATAAATACTCAGTTTAGATTCATTAATACAACAAAGAGCTCTTCAGTAAAACCTAATGATTACTGGAGATGATTACAAGATGAGGCAGCTCTCTGCTTATTAGTGAATCTGGCCCCTCAGATAACACAGCAATAGGGAGATTTATGTAGTAACAGCACTTCTGCTCAGTACCTACACGTGCACTATACACTGGGGAATCCTCTCTGGAAAGAAATACAACGCAGACACATATTATGTTTATTTATTGCTCACATATTGTGTGTTTAAGTATCAAATTTATTTGTGCATTATCACTAGTGTGTGAGTGTGATGATTACTTGTGTATGAGCATGTACCTGTGTATTATCACTAGTGTGTGAGTATGATGAGTACTTGTGTATGTGCATGTACCTGTGTATTATCACTAGTATGTGAGTATGATAAATACTTGTGTATGTGCATGTACCTGTGTATTATCACTAGTATGTGAGTATGATAAATACTTGTGTATGTGCATGTACCTGTGTATTATCACTAGTGTGTGAGTGTGTTGAATACTTGTGTATGTGCATGTACCTGTGTATTATCACTATTGTGTGAGTGTGATGAGTACTTGTGTATGTGCATGTACCTGGGTATTATCACTAGTGTGTGAGTATGATGAGTGCTTGTGTATGTGCATGTACCTGTGTATTATCACTAGTGTGTGAGTATGATGAGTACTTGTGTATGTGCATGTACCTGTGTATTATCAGTAGTGTGTGAGTGTGATGAGTACTTGTGTATGTGCATATACCTGTGTATTATCACTAGTGTGTGAGTATGATGAGTACTTGTGCATGTGCATGTACCTGGGTATTATCACTAGTGTATGAGTATGATAAATACTTGTGTATGTGCATGTACCTGTGTATTATCACTAGTGTGTGAGTGTGATATTTATATAGCAACAAATCTCTGTATATTACAGCCTTGTGCTAGTATAGTATTTGTGTATGCATGTGCATGTACCTGGGTATTATCACTAGTGTGTGAGTATGATGAGTACTTGTGCATGTGCATGTACCTGTGTATTATCAGTAGTGTGTGAGTGTGATGAGTACTTGTGTATGTGCATATACCTGTGTATTATCACTAGTGTGTGAGTATGATGAGTACTTGTGCATGTGCATGTACCTGGGTATTATCACTACTGTGTGAGTATGATAAATACTTGTGTATGTGCATGTACCTGGGTATTATCACTAGTGTGTGAGTATGATGAGTTCTTGTGTATGTGCATGTACCTGTGTATTTTCAGTAGTGTGTAACTCGTATGATGAATACTTGTGTATTTGCATGTACCTGGGTATTATCACTAGTGTGTGAGTATGATGAGTGCTTGTGTATGTGCATGTACCTGGGTATTATCACTAGTGTGTGAGTGTGATGAGTACTTGTGTATGTGCATGTAACTGTGTATTATCACTAGTGTGTGAGTGTGATGAATACTTGTGTATGTGCATGTAACTATGTATTATCACTAGTGTGTGAGTATGATGAGTACTTGTGTATGTGCATGTACCTGTGTATTATCACTAGTATGTGAGTGTGATGAGTACTTGTGTATGTGCATGTACCTGTGTATTATGACTAGTATGTGAGTGTGATGAGTACTTGTGTATGTGCATGTACCTGTGTATTATCACTAGTATGTGAGTGTGATGAGTACTTGTGTATGTGCATATACCTGTGTATTATCACTAGTGTGTGAGTATGATAAATACTTGTGTATGTGCATGTACCTGTGTATTATCACTAGTGTGTGAGTATGATGAATACTTGTGTATGTGCATGTACCTGGGTAATATCACTAGTGTGTGAGTGTGATTAGTACTTGTGTATGTGCATGTACCTGGGTATTATCACTAGTGTGTGAGTATGATGAGTACTTGTGTATGTGCATGTACCCGGGTATTATCACTAGTTTGTGAGTGTGATGAGTACTTGCGTATGTGCATGTACCTGGGTATTATCACTAGTGTGTGAGTATGATAAGTACTTGTGTATGTGCATGTACCTGTGTATTATCACTAGTGTGTGAGTATGATGAGTACTTGCGTATGTGCATGTACCTGGGTATTATCACTAGTGTGTGATATAATGAGTACTTGTGTATATGCATGTACCTGTGTATTATCACTAGTGTGTGAGTGTGATGAATACTTGTGTATGTGCATGTACCTGTGTATTATCACTAGTGTGTCAGTGTGATGAATACTTGTGTATGTGCATTTAAATGTGTATTATCACTAGTGTGTGAGTATGATGAGTACTTGTGTATGTGCATATACCTGTGTATTATCAGTAGTGTGTGAGTGTGATGAGTACTTGTGTATGTGCATGTACCTGTGTATTATCACTACTGTGTGAGTATGATAAATACTTGTGTATGTGCATGTACCTGGGTATTATCACTAGTGTGTGAGTATGATGAGTACTTGTGTATGTGCATGTACCTGTGTATTATCACTACTGTGTGAGTATGATAAATACTTGTGTATGTGCATGTACCTGGGTATTATCACTAGTGTGTGAGTATGATGAGTTCTTTTGTATGTGCATGTACCTGTGTATTTTCAGTAGTGTGTGACTCGTATGATGAATACTTGTGTATTTGCATGTACCTGGGTATTATCACTAGTGTGTGAGTATGATGAGTGCTTGTGTATGTGCATGTACCTGGGTATTATCACTAGTGTGTGAGTGTGATGAGTACTTGTGTATGTGCATGTAACTGTGTATTATCACTAGTGTGTGAGTGTGTTGAATACTTGTGTATGTGCATGTACCTGTGTATTATCACTATTGTGTGAGTGTGATGAGTACTTGTGTATGTGCATGTACCTGGGTATTATCACTAGTGTGTGAGTATGATGAGTGCTTGTGTATGTGCATGTACCTGTGTATTATCACTAGTGTGTGAGTATGATGAGTACTTGTGTATGTGCATGTACCTGTGTATTATCAGTAGTGTGTGAGTGTGATGAGTACTTGTGTATGTGCATATACCTGTGTATTATCACTAGTGTGTGAGTATGATGAGTACTTGTGCATGTGCATGTACCTGGGTATTATCACTAGTGTGTGAGTATGATAAATACTTGTGTATGTGCATGTACCTGGGTATTATCACTAGTGTGAGAGTGTGATATTTATATAGCAACAAATCTCTGTATATTACAGCCTTGTGCCAGTATAGTATTTGTGTATGCAGATGTGTGTGTTATTACTGTGTGTGCACTAACGTACTTGTGTTTAACTGTTTAGCTTTTATTATTCAATCCCAGCATGCACTGGGCTGATTTGCATAACCACCTCTGCCCTGTGATGAGCTGTAATTATAAGTTACTGATGAACAAACAACAAATAAAACTAATAGATACAAAGGTGAGGGAACAGAGGTATACGCTGGTGTAATTATAATGCACCTGTGTCTGTCTCCCTAATCTAAATGAATCCAGTACTGAGGGCTGATATATATCACAGGGAGCAGCTAATACAGATGCCCAGATGATCCTCAGTGGTCTGGGGTTCAGGCTTCAAACCTGTAACTGTCTAGGGACAGAGTGGTTCAATTCCCCCTTCTGGGCGTGGGTCTAAGTCATTTTTTTTATTAGTGAGCATTAGAAGAGAGGCATGCTGGGAGTAACAGGAGAGAGAGAGGCATGCTGGGAGTACCAGGAGAGAGAGGCATGCTGGGATTTATTAGTGTATAATCTGACTATATAGAATAACAGGACCGGTGAGACTAGGACGTTCTTTAGTGAACCGAGACCCTACAGGCACTAAATAGAGAATATTTACCATCTCCCCTAGGTGCTGTTGCTTACTCTTTGAATACAAATAAATACTCAGTTTAGATTCATTAATACAACAAAGAGCTCATCAGTAAAACCTAATGATTACTGGAGATGATTACAGGATGAGGCAGCTCTCTGCTTATTAGTGAATCTGGCCCCTCAGATAACACAGGAATAGGGAGATTTATGTAGTAACAGCACTTCTGCTCAGTACCTACACGTGCACTATACACTGGGGAATTGTTACGGTACCAACCAGATACCAAGGGTTAACACCAGATGAACAATGTCCTGCATAGGGAATCAGCAATTCACAACCCCAATCAGTTTCCCCCTCAACATGAGACCAGGCTCCACATTTCAGGTTTAAAACAGAATGTCATTTATTAAAAGGCTATGCCTAGTATTTATGCAGGTTTGACCCCAGATGGGGGGGTTGAAAGACTGTTGTACATTAGATAAAAGGGGAAGACGCCCTTTGACATGATACAATAGAATTACATTACTTAACACTTTAAACACAAGACACTCTTGGCTTTCCTTATCACTTAGGCGTCTGCTCTCTGAGAGTGATTAAACAATGGAATGCTTATCACTAACTTAATTATAGCTGATGCCAGCAAACTTGTATTTAGAAAATAAAGTTAACTCTTTCAGTCCTGACCGAAGGGTCTGTCACATAGCTCCCCCCTTGTGGAACACTCCGGCAGACCCGGCTTGACCCTTTGGCGGGTCAACCTGGGGATGACCGGACTAGGAGGTGGTAGGCATGTCAGTTTGCCAGGACAATCCATCTGTATTCCCGTTATGAGAGAGAATTCCTGCCCGTATAAATAAGGGTTCAACTTCTTCAGTGCCCAGACCAGGGCTAAATAGTCCTTCAAAATCTCATCAGCTTCCTTACGAGTTTTTTGTACCTGCTCTTTATAGGTATCCACAATCCCTTCATACTGACATAGGGTGCCCTTGAGTTGCTGCACCTCACTATGAGCCAGCGTCAGCTTCTCCTCAAGTGTCGCTAAGTTTGTCTTTAATGTTTCATGTCCCACTCTCAAGCTGGTGTTTTCTGCAGTCTGTCGGTGCAGCTTGTCTAGCAGAGATTCACGTTCTAAACGTGCTTTTTCCTCTGCGCTCCTCTTCTCCTTCATCAGCGCATTGTAACGGGACTTCCACGTATCAATAGCGGATAGAGATTTACTGAGCTCAGCGTCCTGGGGCTTAGTAGCAGGTGGGTCAGTCACAGGGTTAACATCAGCGGGACCCATAGGAGCGTAGGCAGAAACAAGGGGGGCCAAGTTATTTCCAAGGAGAACATCAGCGGGTAAATCCTTCATGACCCCCACATTCACAGGTCTAGCGCCCACTCCCCAATCCAAATGTACCCTGGCAACAGGTAGGCAGAACACAGTGCCCCCTGCTACCCTCACAGCCACAGTGTCTCCGGTGTGCTGTTTCTTAGACACCAAGTTCATGGTAGCACCAGTATCCCGTAGACCACTGACCTCCTTCCCATTCACTTTAACCAGTTGCCGGTTATTCCGGTGGGCAGCTTGCACAAGGTCTGCCTCATGTAGGATGCCCCAGCATTCTTGCGCCTCTACGTAGCGGGCCGCAGGCTGAGGGTTACGTGTGATTCCGCCGGCAGATCTTCTCCAGGACTGTGCTTGGTTCGCTGCATTTAGGGGACACTCTGGTCTTTTGTGCCCTAGCTGCTTACATCCAAAGCACCGAATCGGTTGTGAGTAGCCCCGCGAATTGAACCGGGCTCTCTGAGGGTAGTTCGTGGCCAGAGGCCGTGTGGTATAGCGGTGCGCCGGGGGTTGGTAACTGGCAGCTGCTGGTGTGACTGGGGGTCTGTACTCCACTCTAGCAGGGGGCTTAGTGGTAGCAGTGTCCAGTTTGCGGGCATCCGTATACTCATCTGCCAAGCGAGCCGCTTCATGCAGGGTGGAGGGTTTACGGTCCCAAACCCACTCTCGAACTCCTGCGGGTAACTTGTCGAAGCAATGTTCCAACAGGAATAGCTGCAACACCTCTTCCCCAGACACGGCTTGGCACCCCGCTATCCAGTGAGCTGCTGTGCGGTGCACCTTACAGGCCCACTCAAGGTAGGAATCTCCAGCTAATTTAACAGTGTCTCTGAACCGCCTCCGGTATGCCTCTGGTGTAACCGCATACCTGGAGAGCAGAGCCTCTTTTACAGTATTATAATCCCCGACTTCCTCATCTGGAATGGCCCGAAAAGCCTCACTGGCCCGGCCGGATAATTTTTCGGATAATATCGTGACCCAGTCTTCTGCGGGTACCTTGTGTAGTGCACATTGCCTCTCAAAATCCGCAAGGTACCCATCAATCTCTCCTTCTGTTTCCAGGAAGTTTTTAAAAGCTGCAAAATTTACTTTTCCCTTTTCCACTCGGGTTGCTGTGACTTGGGCTGCTGCAGCGCCGCTTTGGCGAAGTAGGTTGGCCTCCACAGCTGCTATGACCCGGTCGATAATTTCCGCAGATGGGTTGGGGCCATAATGTGCCAGTCTTATTTTAACCGCCCGATCAAAGCTTGCTTCTTCAGGGGTTCTGTCTGCTATGCTGGGCCCATTGGTTCCTTCTGTCCCTGGTACTCTTTCCATCTTAGTCAGTATTGTAATAATCCCCCTCTTCCTGAGGTTACTGGCTTGTGTAGTTGCTCTTCTGGGCGATAAGGTTCATTCCGTCGCTTGCCACCAATTGTTACGGTACCAACCAGATACCAAGGGTTAACACCAGATGAACAATGTCCTGCATAGGGAATCAGCAATTCACAACCCCAATCAGTTTCCCCCTCAACATGAGACCAGGCTCCACATTTCAGGTTTAAAACAGAATGTCATTTATTAAAAGGCTATGCCTAGTATTTATGCAGGTTTGACCCCAGATGGGAGGGTTGAAAGACTCTTGTACATTAGATAAAAGGGGAAGACGCCCTTTGACATGATACAATAGAATTACATTACTTAACACTTTAAACACAAGACACTCTTGGCTTTCCTTATCACTTAGGCGTCTGCTCTCTGAGAGTGATTAAACAATGGAATGCTTATCACTAACTTAATTATAGCTGATGCCAGCAAACTTGTATTTAGAAAATAAAGTTAACGCTTTCAGTCCTGACCGAAGGGTCTGTCACAGGAATCCTCTCTGGAAAGAAATACAACGCAGACACATATTATGTTTATTTATTGCTCACATATTGTGTGTTTAAGTATCACATTTATTTGTGCATTATCACTAGTGTGTGAGTGTGATGAGTACTTGTGTATGAGCATGTACCTGTGTATTATCACTAGTATGTGAGTGTGATGAGTACTTGTGTATGTGCATGTACCTGTGTATTATCACTAGTGTGTGAGTATGATAAATACTTGTGTATGTGCATGTACCTGTGTATTATCACTAGTGTGTGAGTATGATGAATACTTGTGTATGTGCATGTACCTGTGTATTATCACTAGTGTGTCAGTGTGATGAGTACTTGTGTATGTGCATGTACCTGGGTATTATCACTAGTGTGTGAGTATGATGAAATACTTGAATATGTGCATGTACCTGTGTATTATCACTAGTGTGTGAGTATAATGAGTACTTGAGTATGTGCATGTACCTGGGTATTATCACTAGTGTGAGAGTGTGATTAGTACTTGTGTATGTGCATGTACCTGGGTATTATCACTAGTGTGTGAGTATGATGAGTACTTGCGTATGTGCATGTACCTGGGTATTATCACTAGTGTGTGAGTGTGATGAGTACTTGCGTATGTGCATGTACCTGTGTATTATCAGTAGTGTGTCAGTGTGATGAGTACTTGTGTATGTGCATGTACCTGGGTATTATCACTAGTGTGTGAGTATGATGAAATACTTGAGTATGTGCATGTACCTGTGTATTATCACTAGTGTGTGAGTATGATGAGTACTTGCGTATGTGCATGTACCTGGGTATTATCACTAGTGTGTGAGTGTGATTAGTACTTGTGTATGTGCATGTACCTGGGTATTATCACTAGTGTGTGAGTATGATAAGTACTTGCGTGTGTGCATGTACCTGTGTATTATCACTAGTGTGTGAGTGTGATGAGTACTTGCGTATGTGCATGTACCTGGGTATTATCACTAGTGTGTGAGTATGATGAGTACTTGCGTATGTGCATGTACCTGGGTATTATCACTAGCGTGTGATATAATGAGTACTTGTGTATCTGCATGTACCTGTGTATTATCACTAGTGTGTCAGTATGGTGAGTATTTGTGTATGTGCATGTACCTGGGTATTATCACTAGTGTGTGAGTGTGATGAATACTTGTGTATCTGCATGTACCTGTGTATTATCACTAGTGTGTCAGTATGGTGAGTATTTGTGTATGTGCATGTACCTGGGTATTATCACTAGTGTGTCAGTGTGATGAATACTTGTGTATGTGCATTTAAATGTGTATAATCACTAGTGTGTGAGTATGATGAGTACTTGTGTATGTGCATGTACCTGTGTATTATCACTAGTGTGTCAGTGTGATGAGTACTTGTGTATGTGCATGTACCTGGGTATTATCACTAGTGTGTGAGTATGATGAGTACTTGCGTATGTGCATGTACCTGTGTATTATCACTAGTGTGTGAGTGTGATGAGTACTTGCGTATGTGCTTGTACCTGGGTATTATCACTAGTGTGTGAGTATGATGAGTACTTGCGTATGTGCATGTACCTGGGTATTATCACTAGTGTGTGATATAATGAGTACTTGTGTATATGCATGTACCTGTGTATTATCAGTAGTGTCAGTGTGATGAGTACTTGTGTATGTGCATATACCTGTGTATTATCACTAGTGAGACAGTGGAGGGCAGCATAGCCCAGAACGAACATAAGAATTAAGGCCCTTAGGAGTGAGCTGCTGTGAAGTGGCAACAATGTTGCATTTGTGTGGGTGGGTACAGGGCTCACCTTTAAGAAGCCAAGCTACAGGCCCCAAACCCTCTTTCCAGCTTGTCTTCACAGCTTGCAGGATCACAGCATGCAGGATCTTCATTCTCTGGTTAAGCAGTCTGCTGCAGCATGGGCTGTTTTTCAAAGTCTTCCAGAGCACCTGTGAAGAGTGATGTGTTGGAGGAGTTACTGATCGGAGTCCCACCATCTCCGGTGAGTCGTACCCCAAATTTTTCCCTTTTCTCTGTAATTTAATGGGGAAGTCTGGGGGGGGGGGGGAGACCTGTGTGCCCTATATGTGTTTGACCTGGCACTCTCTAGTTAATATTTTATTTTCCCAGGTAGGCCTATCTTCCCCCTCTCTCCCTCCCGGTCAGTTAGTGGTTGGGCCTGGGGGCCGGGTACCCTCTTCTCCTGGTTTTTCGGCCTCCCCTTAATAATTTTAACATACCCCTGATGCGCGTCTCTAGGGTGGATCGTTGGCTGGAG
This sequence comes from Bombina bombina, assembly GCF_027579735.1. NCBI lineage: Eukaryota > Metazoa > Chordata > Amphibia > Anura > Bombinatoridae > Bombina > Bombina bombina. The sequence continues at coordinate 632,702,656 of NC_069505.1, read as the reverse complement.
TGAGTGTGAGCATTCATACTTGCCTCTGCCATTGGTTACGGTGTCCACGAAGCTCAGGCCTGCAGCAGTCCCGCTCTTGCAGGGCTTGTGTCGGCGGTCCCCATTTAGCGGTCGCGACTTTCGGCGGTTCTTCCCCCTCCTCCTGGTCGTCGGACGGCTTCGGGCGAGTCTTCGGCCATGCGGGCGGCGGCATCCATCTATGATGGCGTCTCTTCCGGTCTGGGCGCTTCGGAACCGCCATTTGAGATCCGGTAGCCAAGCGGGTGGGATCGTCTCCTCCTCCAGGGTCCCCAGGTAAGAGAGGAGTGCCGGGGGGGGGGGCGAGGCCCACTGGGGGGGGGCGCGCAGCGAGGCTCAGGGGCTCTGCGCTCGCTGGCGGATGAATTGCTTGCAATGCCTGGGGAGCATGATGTAGGAAAGCACAGGAGAATTTGCAGGCCAGATGCTGTGGTTCAGGTGATGAGAAAAGGCATTTATGAGCAGGCCGCAGGCCTGACCGGGGGTTTCTTTTGTTTATCAACAGATTGATTTGGATAGTCAGCCTTTTCTTTGCAGTCAGTTAGTGAGGCGCAAGGCCTTACTGTTAGCGACCAATTGAGGCCTAGCAGGAATTATGCCGTGTCATGTTGCAGTGCATGAGAGGCCTATCACATAGGGCATGCAGGCGTTCACCTGGGGTACCCCCCTGGGGGATGCATTTGGGGTAACAATTAACGTTTTCGGCCAGGAAGGGCCCAGGTGCTTTTCTCTTAGTTTCTGCTCAGCATGGAGATAGCACAGAACAAGGCTTCTCTAGACAGGTGTAGTGGTGAATGCAGTGTCTGAATCACAAGAGAGTGGCATGTCTGAGTGTATGGAACAGTGTGTGGCGCAGTGCGCAATGTTCTTGGTCGAGGGGGACTAGATTCTGCTGTGGCTGTGGGGATCCTTGTCCTCTCCCCGTGGTACTCCTCTCTTGCATTTCTCATTTCAGGCCAAGGAGGAGCACATCCGGGAGTAACCTTCAATCTCCTTGGATCCTTTGCCGTGCAGCGCCCCTGGGAGCTGGAGAGCATGGAATCGCAAGAAGTGGTGTATCTCATGGAGCCACAGAATACTTGGGTGCCAATGCAGTACAGTCCAGGTGTTCGTGGTGAGGAAGAGTACAGCCGCCCCTCTTGGAACTGGTGAGACCATTTTATCTTTTGGGCATAGGGGCTTTAGTTTATCTTCGGATGATTCTGGCTCTGAGTGAGTGATAGGTCCCTGGGGTCGGAGGCTGAAGAGCGGAAGGGAATGTATAAAATTGATGAAGTGGGTAGTCAAAGTACGTAAGGCCGTGGGTCCTCCCCCTCTCCCCTGGTTTCTCTCGCTAGAGTCCCGTGTTCATTGCAGAACCTCCCGCGCCAGCGGGGTTGGCTCTCCCTGGGGCGGCAGCTGGGCGTATAACGGCCATGTATGGGGACAAGCACAAACAGCCCTCATTAAGGCTTCTCGAGCATTTGAAGTCCAAATTTGTTAGACGCATTCAAGAGGGTAAATATGTGCATAGGTTTGAACTTTCGGCCGAGGTCTATCACCAGGAAGAAATGGCGGTGTTACATCACTAAACTTTCCGATCGGGCTCTGAATATCCTCAAATATCAAGATGCCATCTAAACCGCTTGCGAGCGGTTTCGGGAACGGGCATGGCGGGATTATGACGTCGCGTTAGGCGATGGATGGTTGGTAATCCCCTCCTGAATTTGGCGACGTAGATTTGTGGTTAGGGGCATAGTTGGGGCCCGAAAAACCTTTTTGCCCGGGCAGGTCTCTGCTGGGCCCCCGGGCAATTGCGCGCCTTAGCGCTCTCAACGGTGTCCCACAGGTATTTGCTGCGCAGTTCCAGAATAAGCTCTGCCCCAATGGGCCGGCGTGTGTTTTGCCACGTGAGTAAGCATCGCGGGGTGGCCACTCCGGTTGGAGTGTGACAGATCCCACGATGCAGGCCGGTAGCAAGAGCAGCCTAGTTCCAGTTTCAAACCTTTCACTGCCGGAAAGGGTGGCCACCCCACTGAGGGTAGCCGTAATTGGTAGCCGTAATTCGGATAGGAGGGTGGCGGCCTTGCTGGGCGGCGGCCTCCGTCAGGGATTCATTATCCCCTTCAGCTTTGCAGTAGAGGGTTTCCGAAATCGGCATACAAATTTCCTAGCCTTGCAAGGAAAAAGAGAGACAAGGAGATTGCTTTCGGCCGCATGGCTGGCTCATTTGTGGAGATTCCGATTCGCGGATTGGTTTCTCTCTCCTCTTGGGGTTGTTCCTAAGAAGGAGCCGGGTAAGTCCCGGCTCATCTAGCACCTTTCCTTCCCTAAAGGGAGGTCGGGCAACAACGCTATTTCCCCTTAGCTCAGTTCGGTTTACTACAAGTCCTTTGATGACGCGTTATCACTGGTATGGAGGGCAAATCTGGATGTGGTATCAGCATTTCGGCTGCTTCCCATTCATCCCTCCTCCTTACACCCAGGGGATGTTGGCGTGAGGGCAAGTAATTTGTGGACAAAAGCTTGCCTATGAGCTGTTCTATATCATGTGCTCATTTTGAAGCCTTCAGAGCTTCTTGCACTGGGCCATCTCAGTGATTGCTGGTTTGATGGCCTGGCACATTGCCTGGACGATTTCCTGCTGCTTGGATATGCCGGATACGCTGTGTGTGCTTTCCTGATGAAAGTGATTCAATTTTTGCTGGCCAGAATGGGTGTCCCTCTGGCGGAGGGTAAGGCCCAGTGCCTTTGCACGTGCCTTACTTTTTGGGTATCAAGATTGACTCATTGTTGATACAATTGCCCGTATGGTGGGTACGGTTTGGGGAATCGAGTCCTTTGTTTGTTCCATGAAGGATCTCCAGACCATGTTGATCTCCAGACCATGTTGGGTCTTCTGAATTTCGCCGATAGGATTATTCCTATAAGCAGAATTTTTCTTTGGCGGCTCGAAGGGCGTCGTGCGGGGAGCGTCCCCAAGCGAGTGAGTTTTGTGTAATGGCGGAAATGTTTGATGACTTTGCAGTATGGGAACAATTCCTGAACCATTTTAATGGGATCTGTTTATGGTGGAAGGCTGTTCCTTCCAACATGGTTATTCAGTTGTTTACTGAGGCGGCAGGGTCTCACGGGTATGGGTCCTTCTTGTCCGGTCCTTGGAGTGCCGGCCCATGGCCTCGGTCATGGGTTCCAAGGGGCTTGTTAAGAAATTTTGCCTGTTAGAGCTCCCCCCCCATTATTATTGCTTTTGAGGTCTAGCGTGAGCAGCTAAGGGATCAGGTGGTCGTGTTCTGGATGGATAACAAGAGCGTCATTTTGCTGTTAACATGCTCTCGTGGGGATCTACCTCGGTAGTGCGGTACCCTCGCCTGCTGGCGCTGAAGTGTCTGCACTCGTGTCCAGAATAGTATTGCTGAGGCGCTCTCTCGTTTTCAATGGAAAGCATTCTATGCGTTGGTTCCTCAGGCGGACATTAACGGAGTCGTTTGTTCCAATTATTTATGGCAGGTAGCGCCGGTGGGAGATCTTTGATTACCATGATCCGTTCTTCGCTGGCCCTCTCTACTTGGACCGCTTATGTGAAGCATTAGTCTAAATAGATCACCTTCTGTGATAGGACGAGCCGTCCATCTTGAGGTGTTGTCCAATGGGGTCTTTAGGAATGGATCAATGAGCTTAAAGGTAATGGGGTTTTTCTAAAGTGTCAGTCGGATCTCGGCTGACTGCCATGTCCTTCTTCTGTAAACTTTATGGCCTCTCAGACTCTTCAAGAACCTTCCTGGTCGGGCAGGTGTTGAGGGGCTGGGGGCGCATGATGCCCAGAACAAGGGACGTTAGGATGCCCGTTACCATCAAGAGATTGGTGTTCCTGTGTCGAACTGTGCCTGTGGTGTGTTCTCCTGCCGATAAGGGTACCCGTTCTCTGCTGCCTTTGGGCTGGCTTTTCACGGGGCACTTAGGGTGGTGGAATTGCTCCCCCCCCCCATTGAGGAACAAGCCCGGGGGTCTGTAGGCCTCCTCACATCAAGAACGACGAGTCATCTGTTCTAATTTTCCTTTCCAGATCACAGACAGACCAAGAAGGTAAGGAGTTGGACGTCTTTCCCCGCCCACGAGGGCTCAGTTTGTTGCCCAGTCAGGTTGCTTAGGAACTATATGGACATGCATCCGGAGGGTCCATTACAATTTCTGGTTCACGAGGACGGTTCCCCGTTGACCAGATTTCACTGCAGGAGAGGCCTGAGCTGGGCAGCATAGAAAGTGGGCCTTGACCCAAGGGTCATTGCCCCCAATCTACCACTGCTGCGGGTTTGTGTTGGTCTGCCGTCCACATTAGGGCATTGGGGAGATGGAGGTCTAAGAGATACATGTTGTTTGTTTGGCCATTAGCGATGTGAATGTTTTGTTTTCTCATGTTGCGATGTTCCCAGTTAACTGTTGTTTCTTTACTGGGCCGAGAGATGGTCCACTGAGACTTATGATCGCGGGTCACTCCTACATTCACTGGGCGGAGCTGAGAGCGATCGCGAGACCTGACCTGCAACAGCTGGGACCCCCCCCCATTGGGTCACTGTTAGGTGGCTAGGTTGTAGGGGTTTGAGTTGGCAGGATCTGCCTGGGTTGCTGCATGGGGCATTGCACAGGTGGGAAAACCCCCAAGTTATGATCATTCACGCACATGGTGGTGATATGGGGCTCCCGCCGTGGAAACTGCTCAGTGGGGTGATTCAGTCTGATTTGCTCACTTTTCAGACATGGGTCCCAATGTTAAGATAGGGTGGTCCAATATCATTACCAGAATTGAGTGGCGCCATATGCAGTCCCACAGGGCGGCCTTTCAGGTCAGAAAGAAACTGAACAGGGAGGTTAGGATTTTATCCTAGCGCAGTCAGTAGGGTTTGTTATGGAACATGGGAACATCACAACGGCTGAGAGAAGCCTCTACAGGAGGGATGGGGTGCACCTCCCTGAGAGGGGCATCGACCTGTTCCTGTGTGATTTGAGGCGTGCTATATTATTACACCTATGTGGGTGGCGGCAAGAGCTGTGCCTGTGGGCTATCTCTTGTGGCGGTTGTCCCACGCCCCGGTTTGCCATTAGAGGTAGAGTGACGGCTGGCCCAGGGGGAGGGTAGTCTTTGCAGGCGCGCGCCTGGGGCACCTCCCCCCATTTGATGTTGCCGAGAACTCCCTAAGTCTGTGCGTGCAGCTAAGCTCAGCTTGTGTAGGCATTCACGGGCGTGGTTCAATTTCCTAGCAGGGGGTACTTACTCTCCTAGCTAGATTGCCGCCACCTGGTTTAAGGTTTGCTGAGTTGCTTTCAGCCGGTTCCTATGTTCTATAATAAATGCGGACCCTATGGGTCTTTATACCCACACCATGTGTTTGTGTCGTTATTCAAGTTATGTATTACTAAAGTCATTTATGGTAAAGTTAAGTTATAAGTTAAGTTATGTGTCAGTCAGTTATATGACTGGTAAGTTATTACAGCAAGCCAGGAGGATAGGGCATTTAATTACTTAAGACAGTGGAGGGCAGCATAGCCCAGAACGAACATAAGAATTAAGGCCCTTAGGAGTGTGCTGCTGTGAAGTGGCAACAATGTTGCATTTGTGTGGGTGGGGATAAGGCTCACCTTTAAGAAGCCAAGTTACAGGCCCCAAACCCTCTTTCCAGCTTGTCTTCACAGCTTCCCTCCCGCCCTCCCTTTCATTGGTAAGGCGGCAATCACTTAGGCTGGACATCACTAGGGTGTTTTTTATTAGCAGGGTGTCTGAGGCAGGATGAGGGCTACGCGGCTCGCTTCCTTAAGCCCAAGGACGTTAGTTTTTGACTCCCCAGGTAGTGGCATGTACACGCGCCTAGTCACACCTGGTCCTACTGGTCTGGAGCTTTATAATATCACACCCTGGCTAGGCGGTTGTCCCACGCCCCGGTTTGCCATTAGAGGTAGAGTGACGGTTCAATTTCCTAGCAGGGGGTACTTACTCTCCTAGCTAGATTGCCGCCACCTGGTTTAAGGTTTGCTGAGTTGCTTTCAGCCGGTTCCTATGTTCTATAATAAATGCGGACCCTATGGGTCTTTATACCCACACCATGTGTTTGTGTCGTTATTCAAGTTATGTATTACCAAAGTCATTTATGGTAAAGTTAAGTTATAAGTTAAGTTATGTGTCAGTCAGTTTTATGACTGGTAAGTTATTACAGCAAGCCAGGAGGATAGGGCATTTAATTACTTATGTCAGTGTGATGAATACTTGTGAATGTGCATTTAAATGTGTATTATCACTAGTGTGTGAGTATCATGAGTACTTGTGTATGTGCATGTACCTGTGTATTATCACTAGTGTGTGAGTATCAGGAGTACTTGTGTATGTGCATGTACCTGGGTATTATCACTAGTGTGTGAGTATCATGAGTACTTGTGTATGTGCATGTACCTGTGTATTATCACTAGTATGTGAGTGTGATGAATACTTGCGTATGTGCATGTACCTGTGTATTATCACTAGTGTGTGAATATGATAAATACTTGTGTATGTGCATATACCTGTGTATTATCAGTAGTGTGTGAGTGTGATGAGTACTTGTGTATGTGCATGTACCTGGGTATTATCACTAGTGTGTGAGTATGATGAAATACTTGAGTATGTGCATGTAACTGTGTATTATCACTAGTGTGTGAGTGTGATGAGTACTTGTGTATGTGCATGTACCTGTGTATTATAACTAGTGTGTGAGTATGATAAATACTTGTGTATGTGCATGTACCTGGGTATTATCACTAGTGTGTGAGTATGATGAGTACTTGTGTATGTGCATGTACCTGTGTATTATCAGTAGTGTGTGACTCGTATGATGAATACTTGTGTATGTGCATGTACCTGGGTATTATCACTAGTGTGTGAGTGTGATTAGTACTTGTGTATGTGCATGTACCTGGGTATTATCACTAGTGTGTGAGTATGATGAGTACTTGCGTATGTGCATGTACCTGGGTATTATCACTAGTGTGTGAGTGTGATGAGTACTTGCGTATGTGCATGTACCTGGGTATTATCAGTAGTGTGTGAGTGTGATGAGTACTTGCGTATGTGCATGTACCTGGGTATTATCAGTAGTGTATGAGTGTGATGAGTACTTGCGTATGTGCATGTACCTGGGTATTATCACTAGTGTGTGAGTATGATGAGTACTTGTGTATGTGCATGTATCTGGGTATTATCACTAGTGTGTGAGTATGATGAGTACTTGCGTATGTGCATGTACCTGGGTATTATCACTAGTGTGTGAGTATGATGAATACCTGTGTATGTGCATGTACCTGTGTATTATCACTAGTGTGTCAGTGTGATGAGTACTTGTGTATGTGCATGTACCTGGGTATTATCACTAGTGTGTGAGTATGATGAAATACTTGAGTATGTGCATGTACCTGTGTATTATCACTAGTGTGTGAGTATGATGAGTACTTGCGTATGTGCATGTACCTGGGTATTATCACTAGTGTGCGATATAATGAGTACTTGTGTATATGCATGTACCTGTGTATTATCAGTAGTGTGTGCGTTTGATCAGTACTTGTGTATCTGCATGTACCTGTGTATTATCACTAGTGTATGAGTATGGTGAGTATTTGTGTATGTGCATGTACCTGGGTATTATCACTAGTGTGTGAGTGTGATGAATACTTGTGTATGTGCATGTACCTGTGTATTATCACTAGTGTGTGAGTGTGATGAATACTTGTGTATGTGCATGTACCTGGGTATTATCACTAGTGTGCGATATAATGAGTACTTGTGTATATGCATGTACCTGTGTATTATCAGTAGTGTGTGCGTTTGATCAGTACTTGTGTATCTGCATGTACCTGTGTATTATCAGTAGTGTGTGCGTTTGATCAGTACTTGTGTATCTGCATGTACCTGTGTATTATCACTAGTGTGTGAGTATGGTGAGTATTTGTGTATGTGCATGTACCTGGGTATTATCACTAGTGTGTGAGTGTGATGAATACTTGTGTATGTGCATGTACCTGTGTATTATCACTAGTGTGTGAGTGTGATGAATACTTGTGTATGTGAATGTAACTGTGTATTATCACTAGTGTGTGAGTATGATGAGTACTTGTGTTTGTGCATCTACCTGTGTATTATCAGTAGTGTGTGAGTGTGATGAGTACTTGTGTATGTGCATATACCTGTGTATTATCAGTAGTGTGTGAGTGTGATGAGTACTTGTGTATGTGTATGTACCTGGGTATTATCAGTAGTGTGTGAGTATGATGAGTACTTGTGTGTGTGCCTGTACCTGGGTATTATCACTAGTATGTGATATTTTTATAGCAACACATCTCTGTATATTACAGCCTTGTGCTAGTATAGTATTTGTGTATGCAGATGTGTGTGTTATTACTGTGTGTGCACTAACGTAATTGTGTGTGTTTAACTGTTTAACTTTTATTATTCAATCCCAGCATGCACTGGGCTGATTTGCATAACCACCTCTGCCCTGTGATGAGCTGTAATTATAAGTTACTGATGAACAAACAACAAATAAAACTTATAGAGACAAAGCTGAGGGAACAGAGGGATAAGCTGGTGAAATTTTAATGCACCTGTTTCTGTCTCCCTAATCTAAATGATTCCAGTACTGAGGGCTGATATATATCACAGGGAGCAGCTAATACAGATGCCCAGATGATCCTCAGTGGTCTGGGGTTCAGGCTTCAAACCTGTAGCTGTCTAGGGACAGAGTGGTTCAATTCCACCTTCTGGGCGTGGGTTTAAGCCACTTGTTTTATTAGTGAGCATTAGAAGAGAGGCATGCTGGGAGCACCAGGAGAGAGAGGCATGCTGGGATGTATTAGTGTATAATCTGACTATATAGAATAACAGGACCGGTGAGACTAGGGCGTTCTTTAGTGAACCAAGACCCTACAGGCACTAAATAGAGAATACTTACCGTCTCCCCTGGGTGCTGTTGCTTACTCTTTGAATACAAATAAATACTCAGTTTAGATTCATTAATACAACAAAGAGCTCATCAGTAAAACCTAATGATTACTGGAGATGATTACAGGATGAGGCAGCTCTCTGCTTATTAGTGAATCTGGCCCCTCAGATAACACAGGAATAGGGAGATTTATGTAGTAACAGCACTTCTGCTCAGTACCTACACGTGCACTATACACTGGGGAATCCTCTCTGGAAAGAAATACAACGCAGACACATATTATGTTTATTTATTGCTCACATATTGTGTGTTTAAGTATCACATTTATTTGTGCATTATCACTAGTGTGTGAGTGTGATGAGTACTTATGTATGTGCATGTACCTGTGTATTATCATTGTGTGTGAGTGTGATGAGTACTTGTGTATGTGCATATACCTGTGTATTATCACTAGTGTGTGAGTGTGATGAGTACTTGAGTATGTGCATGTACCTGTGTATTATCACTAGTGTGTGAGTATTATGAGTACTTGTGTATGTGCATGTACCTGTGTATTATCACTAGTGTGTGAGTATGATGAGTACTTGTGTATGAGCATGTAGCTGTGTATTATCACTAGTGTGTGAGTATTATGAGTACTTGTGTATGTGCATGTACCTGTCTATTATCACTAGTGTGTGAGTGTGATGAGTACTTGTGTATGAGCATGTACCTGTGTATTATCACTAGTGTGTGAGTATGATAAAAACTTGTGTATGTGCATGTACCTTGGTATTATCACTAGTGTGTGAGTATGATGAGTACTTGTGTATGAGCCTGTAGCTGTGTATTATCACTAGTGTGTGAATATTATGAGTACTTGTGTATGTGCATGTACCTGTCTATTATCACTAGTGTGTGAGTGTGATGAGTACTTGTGTATGAGCATGTACCTGTGTATTATCACTAGTGTGTGAGTATGATGAATACTTGAGTATGTGCATGTACCTGTGTATTATCACTAGTGTGTGAATATTATAAATACTTGTGTATGTGCATGTACCTGGGTATTATCACTAGTGTGTGAGTATGATGAGTACATGTGTATGTGCATGTACCTGTGTATTATCACTAGTGTGTGAGTGTGATGAGTACTTGTGTATGAGCATGAACCTGGGTATTATCACTAGTGTGTGAGTATGATGAAATACTTGAGTATTTGCATGTAACTGTGTATTATCACTAGTGTGTGAGTATGATAAATACTTGTGTATGTGCATGTACCTGGGTATTATCACTAGTGTGTTAGTGTCAGGAATTCTGCTCCACCTTGAGAACTGTATCTGCTCTCATTGAATACCACCTTTACTTCTTTGTTACACCCTCCTAACCTATTTAAGTTTCACTCTGACGTCAGCCAGGTGCTTAGTGATTGAGAAATTTCCTTACTACTGAGCTGATCATAAGAATTATCCTGCAACAGTTGGAACCTTATTACTGTGTCCTGAGTAACTGGATTTATCATTGTGTATTCTTATTAGCATTATCATCTGTATCCAGTCTGTCACAGATGAATTGAACTTTCACAGCGCTGCCCTGCACGCACCTGTTTCACTTGTGGTGGCGTATTGAGAAACCGCATCCGCGGTATAGAACTTACTTGGGGACACAGTCTTTACCTACCGTGAGTAACCACTGCTGTAATCTTTGCGGCACTGAACCGAGTTCCAAATTCCGGAGGTTTCTAATTGATCTCCGCTGCCTACTCTGACCGTGAATCACGGAACTACTTGCGGAGGAATCTACTTGTGACAGACCCTTCTGTCAGTACTGAAAGAATTAACTTTGTTCAGCTTTAAGAAGCTATTTTCTAAATACAAGGTTGCTGGCATCAGCTATTGTGTGTTGTAATTAAGTTTAAGTGATAAACATTCACATTGTTTAATCCCATCCAGAGAGCAGACGCCCAAGTGATAAGAAAGACTAAATTGTTTATCTACTTAAGTAATGTAATTCTATTGTATCATGTCAAAGGGCGTTTTCCCTCTATCTAATGTACAATATTCTTTCAACCCCCCATCTAGGGTCAGACCTGCATAAATACTGGGCATATAGCCTTCAATAAAACACATTCTGTTTTTACCTTCAATGTGGAGCCTGGTCTCATGTTTGAGGGGGGAACTGGCTGGGTTGTGAGTTGCTGATCCCATATTCAGGACATCGTTCACCTGGTATTAACCCTTGGTATCCTGTTGGTACCGTAACAATTGGTGGCAAGCGACGGGAGGATCCTTATCGCCCAGAAGAGCAACTACACAAGCCAGTAACCTCAGGAAGAGGGGGATTATTACAATACTGACTAAGATATAAGGAGTACCAGGGACCGAAGGAACCAACGGGTCCAGCATATCAGACAGAACCCCCGAAGAAGCAAGCTTTGACCGGGCGGTCAAAATAAGACTGGCACATTATGGCCCCAACCCATCTGCGGAAATTATCGACCGGGTCATAGCAGCTGTGGAGGCCAACCTACTTCGCCAAAGCGGCGCTGCAGCTGCCCAAGTCACAGCAACCCCAGTGGAAAAGAGAAAAGTGCATTTTACAGCTTTTAAAAACTTCCTGGAAACAGAAGGAGAGATTGATGGGTACCTTGCGGATTTTGAGAGACAATGTGCACTGCACCAGGTACCCGCAGAGGACTGGGTCACGATATTATCCGGAAAATTATCCGGCCGGGCCAGTGAGGCTTTTCGGGCCATTACAGATGAGAAAGTCGGGGATTATAATACTGTAAAAGAGGCTCTGCTCTCCAGGTATGCGGTTACACCGGAGGCATACCGGAGGCGGTTCAGAGACACTGTTAAATTGGCTGGTGATTCCTACGTTGAGTGGGCATGTAAGGTGCACCGCACAGCATCTTACTGGATGGCAGGGTGCCAAGCCATATCCGGGGAAGAGGTGCTGCAGCTATTCCTGTTGGAACATTGCTTTGACAAGTTATCAGCAGGAGTTAGAGAGTGGGTTCGGGACCGTAAACCCTCCACCCTGCATGAAGCTGCTCGCCTGGCAGATGAGTATACGGATGCCCGCAAACTGGATACTGCTACCACTAAGCCCCCTGCTAGAGTGGAGTACAGACCCCCAGTCACCCCAGCAGCTGCCAGTTACCAACCCCCGGTGCACCGCTATACCACACCGCCTTCAGCCACGAACTACCCTCAGAGAGCCCGGTTCAATTCGCGGGGCTAATCACAACCTATTCGGTGCTTTGGATGTAAGCAACTAAGGCACAAAAGAACAGAGTATCCCCTAAACGCAGCGAACCAAGCACAGTCCTGGAGAAGACCTGCCGGCGGAATCCCACGTAACCCTCAGCCTGCGGCCCACTACGTAGAGGAGCAAGAATGCTGGGGTATCCTACATGAAGCAGACCCCGTGCAAGCTGCCCACCGGAATAACCGGCAACTGGTTAAAGTGAATGGGAAGGAGGTCAGTGGTCTATGGGATACTAGTGCTACCATGACCTTGCTTCAAAAGATCTTGGTGTCTGAGAAACAGCACACTGGAGACACTGTGGCTGTGAGGGTAGCAGGGGGCACTGTGTTCTGCCTACCTGTTGCCCAGGTACATTTGGATTGGGGAGGGGGCGCTAGACCTGTGAATGTGGGGGTCAAGAAGGACTTACCTGCTGATGTTCTCCTTGGAAATAACTTGGCCCCCCTTGTTTCTGCCTATGCTCCCATGGGTCCCACCGATGTTAACCCTGTGACTACCCGTGCCCAGATCCATGCCGCAGAGACTGACCCACCTGCTGCTGAGCCCCAGGACGCTGAGCTCAGTAAATCCCTATCCGCTATTGATACGTGGGAGTCCCGTTACAATGCGCTGATGAAGGAGAAGAGCCAAGTAGAGGATGAAATGGTCACGATAAACAATCACGTAACAGTGCTAGTGGGAGAGAAGAGGAGAGAAGAGGAGAGCAGAGGAAAAAGCATGTTTAGAACGGGAATCTCTGCTAGACAAGCTGCACCGACAGACTGCAGAAAACACTAGCTTGAGAGTGGAACATGAAACATTAAAGACAAACAGCGACACTGGAGGAGAAGCTGGCGCTGGCTCATAGTGAGGTGCAGCAACTCAAGGGCACCCTATGTCAGTATGAAGGGACTGTGGATACCTATAAAGAGCAGGTACAAAAAACTCGTAAGGAAGCTGATGAGATTTTGAAGGACTGTTTAGCCCTAGTCTGGGCACTGAAGAAGTTGAACCCTTATTTATACAGGCAGGAATTCTCTCTCATAACGGGAATACAGATGGATTGCCCCGGCAAACTGACATGCCTACCACCTCCTAGTCCGGTCATCCCCAGGTTGACCTGCCAAAGGGTCAAGCCGGGTCTGCCGGAGTGTTCCACAAGGGGGGAGCTATGTGACAGACCCTTCTGTCAGTACTGAAAGAGTTAACTTTGTTCAGCTTTAAGAAGCTATTTTCTAAATACAAGGTTGCTGGCATCAGCTATTGTGTGTTTAAGTGATAAACATTCACATTGTTTAATCCCATCCAGAGAGCAGACGCCCAAGTGATAAGAAAGACTAAATTGTTTATCTGCTTAAGTAATGTAATTCTATTGTATCATGTCAAAGGGCGTTTTCCCTCTATCTAATGTACAATTTTCTTTCAACCCCCCATCTAGGGTCAGACCTGCATAAATACTGGGCATATAGCCTTCAATAAAACACATTCTGTTTTTACCTTCAATGTGGAGCCTGGTCTCATGTTTGAGGGGGGAACTGGCTGGGTTGTGAGTTGCTGATCCCATATTCAGGACATCGTTCACCTGGTATTAACCCTTGGTATCCTGTTGGTACCGTAACACTACTCAGCCGTCGCTCTCACGGAGCGCTCTCTAGCATCTTACCTGTCTCGCTCACACTGAACCGAACCATTCCGTCTTCTAAGACTACTGGAGAGATTGTTGCTTAATCTATCTATTTTACCTATACTTACCTTTAATTCATCTGGGATTATCTGCGATACCACAAGTTCAGTTTATACCCTTATCTGTATTGCAAAGATCAACAGGCTGCTTGTATTATGGGTAGTTTGTTTAAGGACATACTAACCTCATATATATCTATTCAGTGAACAGTTATCTGAATACTTTATTAATTCACTCTGAGCCTCAGGGGTTAACGTTCACATATGTTGACTCAAAGCTAAGTGATACAAATTAACATCCACAGTTGCTGATCCATAAAAAGTTTAACAGATATAAAAGGTTACAACCTTACAGAATCACTAAGCCTTTAAAATAAAATGGATCCAGTGGATTTACCACAGATAGTCTATGAACTTTCACAGAAAGTGGACCAACTTGGTCAGGCTATGAATAACCTACAAGTGGAGAACGAAACACTAAGGAAGGTTATTAGGGATTCGTTAACTCATAAGTTACCAGCACAAGAGTTCCATCCTGAACCACACATTTCCAGCCCAGACTTATTCTCAGGGGATAGACGGATATATCGTCAATTTAAGAATGCCTGCCTGCTCAACTTCACCTTAAAACCAAAGACCTATCCAACTGACCATCTCAAAGTCTTAACTATCATTTCATATTTACGTGGTGAACTGAGGATCTGGGCGGATTCTTACTATGAATCTAATAACCCTATACTGTTCTCCCTGCCAGAATTCCTTGTAGCCATGGATGAATTGTACCTTGACGTGAATTCACAGATTGTTGCTGAAACAAAAATGAGAGCTTTGAGACAGGGCTCTAAACAAGTTGAACTGTATATTACCGAGTTCAAACAATACTCATCTGATTCACAATGGAACAGAGTGGCTTTGAAGAATCAATTCAGACTGGGACTTTCTGAAAATATAAAGGACGAGCTCGCTAGAGTTCAATTACCTGACACCCTGGAGGCATTGATGAAATTGTCTATCCAAATAGACAGGCGTTTGAGAGAAAGGAAGAGCGAACGTAAGGGGTCAGAGACCACCTATAGGAAGGCCTCCTCGTCCTCACCACCAGCTATCGATGGAGGTCAGAGCCAGGAACCAATGGAAATAGGAGTTTTGAGAGGTCCTCTGTCCACTGAGGAGAAGCAAAGACGAAAGAGAGAGTCCTTATGTCTTTACTGTGCAAGTCCAGCACATGCAGTGAAAGACTGTCCCACTCTACTGAGAAACAAGAAAAGTAAGTTGATATTGACTAACTCCTCTGTCTCTCTGCAGCATAAACCTATTTATTGTATCATCTCTCTCTCTTTACAGTGGGACCATAGACGTCTGACTTTGGAGGCCATTCTTGACACTGGGGCTTATGGGAATTATATAGACTTAGAGGTTGTTAAGGCAAATAAAATACCACTTGAAAAGAAAACTTCTCCTGTTTCAATCCGTGTAGTAGATGGTTCCTATATATCTAGTGGTCCCATTACACATCACACAGTTCCTTTGATGGTAACCACACACAATAGTCATTTTGAATATGTCTCCTTTGATGTTCTACCTTCTCCACTTTTTCCTATTGTCTTGGGAATTAAGTGGATATGTCTCCATCAACCTACTATTGACTGGAAGACATTGAAAGTCACTCTAGACTCTTCCTACTGTAAGTCTAGCTGTTACCATTTACCGGATTGCATATCCTTAACTAACCAAGAGGTAACTATTCCTAAAGAATATATACAATACACAGAAGTATTTAGCAAAAGGGAGGCAGAGACGCTACCCCCACACCGCAGTTATGACTGCCCAATAGATCTTAAACCAGGGGCAGTTATCCCTCATGGACATCTGTACCCATTAAGCCAGCCAGAACTAGTTCACCTAAAAACATATATTGATGAAAACCTAAAAAAAGGTTTTATCAGGCCATCAGTTTCTCCTGCTGCTGCTGGTATGTTTTTTGTTAGGAATAAAGATCAATCCTTACGCCCTATAATTGACTATAGAGAGCTTAATAAGGTTACCGTTAAAAATAGATACCCCCTCCCTCTGATCCCGGAGCTCATTGAGCGGCTTACTCGTGCTAAAATATTCACAAAACTGGACCTCCGGGGGGCCTACAATCTCATCCATATAAGAGAGGGAGATGAGTGGTTAACTGCATTTAGACCGAGATACGGTCTTTATGAATATTTAGTGATGCCTTTTGGTTTGTGCAATGCTCCAGCAACTTTTCAGCATTACATAAATGATGTGTTCAGAGATCTCCTTGATACATGTGTAGTGGTCTATCTGGATGACATCCTGATCTATTCCCAAAATTTGCAAGACCACATAAGACACGTTGGATGGGTTCTTTCTAGACTCCAAACACATCGGTTGTATGCCAAGGCTGAAAAATGTATATTCCATACAGAGAAGATTTCCTTCATGGGATACAACATCTCCTCTGAAGGTGTTCAAATGCAACAGGAAAAGGTAGAAGCTGTAAAGAATTGTCCCACACCAAAAAACCATAAGGATCTACAACGGTTTTTAGGCTTTAGTAATTATTACAGAAAATTCATCAAAGGGTACTCTGCTATAGCTAAGCCATTGACCACCCTCACTGGTAGTACATCAACATTTCTTTGGAACAACAAGGCCACACAGGCTTTTGAGCTTCTGAAAAATTCTTTTACTTCAGCTCCAATCCTCCGGCATCCAAATCCTGACTTCCAATATTTCCTCGAAATTGACTCTTCGGATTATGCACTAGGTGCAGTTTTGTCTCAGAGGGAAAGCTTAAAACACCCCTTACATCCTATAGCCTTTTTCTCTAAGGTCATGTCCTCTGCCGAGAGGAATTACCCCATTGGGGAGAAGGAACTCTTATCCATCAAAAGAGCTTTCGAGACTTGGAGACATCTACTGGAGGGAACTCGCCTTCCAATTATAGTCTATACGGATCACAGGAATTTGGAATACCTACAACGGAACAAGACCCTCTCTGCGAGACAAGTCAGGTGGAGTTTGTACTTCAGTAGATTCCAGTTCCAGATTGTATACAGACCGGCCTCCCGAAACGGTAAGGCCGACGCTCTCTCTCGGAGAGACCCTAAACCCCCGCACAATGAGAACCCAACAGCCATGATCCCTCATAAGAACTTCATTGGAAGTATCTCCACTCTAACTACCAGATACAGAAAAGCCTTACTAACCGAACATGAGTATCCAGCTGACCTACAAAAAGGAACCAATGGGTTCTACTATAAACAAAACAAATTATACGTACCTAAGACCCTAAGACAAGAGCTAATCAAAGGACATCATGACAACCCCCTATCTGGACATCTTGGATTCCAAAGAATGCTTGAATTGCTAAGAAGAGCTTATTGGTGGCCACACATGTCATCTAACATTCGAGATCACATCCAGGCCTGTACGACTTGTATCATATCAAAGGCAGACAAAAAACCTCCATATGGCTTATTGATGCCTATATCTGTTCCAGGAAGACCATGGATGCATTTAGGTCTAGACTTCATTGTTGAACTACCTACCTCAGCCGGTATGAACACTGTCTTGGTTGTAGTGGACCTTTTTTCCAAGATGGCACATTTTATACCGTATCACAAACTTCCATCATCTGCTGAAACAGCTCAATTATTCATAGATCATGTCATCAAGCTTCATGGGATTCCGGAGATTCTCACCACTGACAGAGGGACACAGTTCACTTCACATTTCTGGAAGTCTCTTTGCCTAAAACTACAGATTGACCACCGCTACACTACCGCTTATCACCCCCAAACCAATGGGCAAACAGAGCGATTGAATCAAAGTTTGGAACAGTACATGAGATGCTACTGTGCTTACCAACAGGAAGATTGGAAAAAATACCTCTCACTTGCCGAATTCGCATATAACAATACTCTGAACTCCTCCAGCAAAATGACCCCCTTCTACGCCAATTATGCTTATCATCCTAAGATGACCTTTACATCTAGAGAATCATGCCTCAATCCAAAGGTAGACGACCTTGCTGACCGTTTGACTGAGACTTGGCAATCCCTCCAAGAAAACCTTTGTACTGCCCAAGGACTACAAAAGCGCTACTATGACCTTAGACGAAGATCACCTCCGCTATACTCAATAGGTGATTGGGTTTGGCTCTCTACAAAAAACCTCAGGCTACAAATCCCCAGCAAGAAGTTGGCGAGTCTGTTTATTGGACCTTTTCAAATAGCCAAAGTAGTTAACCAGAATGCTGTCACCCTCAAACTTCCTCCATCGTTAACCATACATCCAATTATTCATGTCTCCTTACTAAAACCTGCAAAGTCTAGTGGAACCCAAGTCTTGCCTCCTCCCATTCAAACTTTGGAGACCGATGTCTATGAAGTACAGAAAATCCTGGACTCAAGGATTACCAATGGGAAATTACAGTACCTAGTGCAATGGAAGGGATATCCTTCGGATGAAGATACATGAGAACCCTACACCAATCTGAATGCCCCCAGACTAGTGTCTCAATTTCATAGGAGGAATCCCCATAGACCTCGTTTTCAAGCCGTGGAACGGCTTGATTGAAGGGGACGTTCTGTCAGGAATTCTGCTCCACCTTAAGAACTGTATCTGCTCTCAGAGAATACCACCTTTACTTCTTTGTTACACCTTCCTAACCTATTTAAGTTTCACTCTTACGTCAGCCAGGTGCTTAGTGATTGAGAAATTTCCTTACTACTGAGCTGATCATAAGAATTATCCTGCAACAGTTGGAACCTTATTACTGTGTCCTGAGTAACTGGATTTATCAGTGTGCATTCTCATTTGCATTATCATCCGTATCCAGTCTGTCACAGATGAATTGAACTTTCACAGCGCTGCCCTGCACGAACCTGTTTCACTTGTGGTGGTGTATTGAGAAACCGCATCCGCGGTATAGAACTTACTTGGGGACACAGTCTTTACCTACCGTGAGTAACCGCTGCTGTAATCTTTGCAGCACTGAACCGAGTTCCAAATTCCGGAGGTTTCTAATTGATCTCCGCTGCCTACGCTGACCGTGATTCACGGAACTACTTGCGGAGGAATCTACTCAGCCGTCGCTCTCACAGAGCGCTCTCTAGCATCTTACCTGTCTCGCTCACACTGAACCAAACCATTCCGTCTTCTCAGACTACTGGAGAGATTGTTGCTTAATCTATCTATTTACCTATACTTACCTTTAATTCATCTGGGATTATCTGCGATACCACAAGTTCAGTTTATACCCTTATCTGTATTGCAAAGATCAACAGGCTGCTTGTATTACGGGTAGTTTGTTTAAGGACATACTAACCTCATATATATCTATTCAGTGAACAGTTATCTGAATACTTTATTAATTCATTCTGAGCCTCAGGGGTTAACGTTCACATATGTTGACTCAAAGCTAAGTGATACAAATTAACATCCACAGTTGCTGATCCATAAAAAGTTTAACAGATATAAAAGGTTACAACCTTACAGTGAGTATGATGAGTACTTGTGTATGTGCCTGTACCTGTGTATTATCACTAGTGTGTGAATATGATGAATACTTGTGTTTGTGCATGTAACTGTGTATTATCACTAGTGTGTGACTCGTATGATGAATACTTGTGTATGTTCATGTAACTGTGTATTATCACTAGTGTGTGACTCGTATGATGAATACTTGTGTATGTGCATGTAACTGTGTATTATCTCTAGTGTGTGAATATGATGAATACTTGTGTATGTGCATGTAACTGTGTATTATCACTAGTGTGTGAGTATGATGAATACTTGTGTTTGTGCATGTAACTGTGTATTATCACTAGTATGTGAGTGTGATGAATACTTGCGTATGTGCATGTACCTGTGTATTATCACTAGTGTGTGAATATGATAAATACTTGTGTATGTGCATATACCTGTGTATTATCAGTAGTGTGTGAGTGTGATGAGTACTTGTGTATGTGCATGTACCTGGGTATTATCACTAGTGTGTGAGTATGGTGAGTATTTGTGTATGTGCATGTACCTGTGTATTATCACTAGTGTGTGAGTGTGATGAATACTTGTGTATGTGCATTTAAATGTGTATTATCACTAGTGTGTGAGTATGATGAGTACTTGTGTATGTGCATGTACCTGTGTATTATCACTAGTGTGTGAGTATGATGAGTACTTGTGTATGTGCATGTACCTGTGTATTATCAGTAGTGTCTGAGTGTGATGAGTACTTGTGTATGTGCATATACCTGTGTATTATCAGTAGTGTGTGAGTGTGATGAGTACTTGTGTATGTGCATGTACCTGTGTATTATCACTAGTGTGTGAGTATGATGAGTACTTGTGTATGTGCATGTACCTGTGTATTATCACTACTGTGTGAGTATGATGAGTACTTGCGTATGTGCATATACCTGTGTATTATCAGTAGTGTGTGAGTGTGATGAGTACTTGTGTATGTGCATGTACCTGGGTATTATCACTAGTGTGTGAGTATGATAAATACTTGTGTATGTGCATGTACCTGGGTATTATCACTAGTGTGTGAGTATGATGAGTACTTGTGTATGTGCATGTACCTGTGTATTATCAGTAGTGTGTGACTCGTATGATGAATACTTGTGTATGTGCATGTACCTGTCTACTAACACTAGTGTGTGAGTGTGATGAGTATTGTGTATGTGCATTTACCTGTGTATTATCACTAGTGTGTGAGTATGATAAATACTTGTGTATGTGCATGTACCTGGGTATTATCACTAGTGTGTGAGTATGATGAGTACTTGTGTATGTGCATGTACCTGTGTATTATCAGTAGTGTGTGACTCGTATGATGAATACTTGTGTATGTGCATGTACCTGTCTACTATCACTAGTGTGTGAGTGTGATGAGTACTTGTGTATGTGCATATACCTGTGTATTATCACTAGTGTGTGAGTATGATAAATACTTGTGTATGTGCATGTACCTGGGTATTATCACTATTGTGTGAGTATGATTAATACTTGTGTATGTGCATGTACCTGTGTATTATCACTAGTGTGTGAGTATGATGAGTACTTGTGTATGTGCATGTACCTGGGTATTATCACTAGTGTGTGAGTATGATGAGTACTTGTGTATGTGCATGTACCTGTGTATTATCAGTAGTGTGTGAGTGTAATGAGTACTTGTGTATGTGCATGTACCTGGGTATTATCACTAGTGTGTGAGTATGATGAGTTCTTGTGTATGTGCATGTACCTGGGTATTATCACTAGTATGTGAGTATGATGAGTTCTTGTGTATGTGCATGTACCTGTGTATTATCACTAGTGTGTGAGTGTAATGAGTACTTGTGTATGTGCATGTACCTGGGTATTATCACTAGTGTGTGACTCGTATGATGAATACTTGTGTATGTGCATGTACCTGTGTATTATCACTAGTGTGTGACTCGTATGATGAATACTTGTGTATGTGCATGTACCTGTGTATTATCAGTAGTGTGTGAGTGTGATATTTATATAGCACCAGGAGAGAGAGGCATGCTGGGATTTATTAGTGTATAATCTGACTATATAGAATAACAGGACCGGTGAGACTAGGACGTTCTTTAGTGAACCAAGACCCTACAGGCACTAAATAGAGAATACTTACCGTCTCCCCTGGGTGCTGTTGCTTACTCTTTGAATACAAATAAATACTCAGTTTAGATTCATTAATACAACAAAGAGCTCATCAGTAAAACCTAATGATTACTGGAGATGATTACAGGATGAGGCAGCTCTCTGCTTATTAGTGAATCTGGCCCCTCAGATAACACAGGAATAGGGAGATTTATGTAGTAACAGCACTTCTGCTCAGTACCTACACGTGCACTATACACTGGGGAATCCTCTCTGGAAAGAAATACAACGCAGACACATATTATGATTATTTATTGCTCACATATTGTGTGTTTAAGTATCACATTTATTTGTGCATTATCACTAGTGTGTGAGTGTGATGAGTATTTGTGTATGAGCATGTACCTGTGTATTATCACTAGTATGTGAGTGTGATGAGTACTTGTGTATGTGCATGTACCTGTGTATTATCACTAGTGTGTGAGTATGATAAATACTTGTGTATGTGCATGTACCTGTGTATTATCACTACTGTGTGAGTATGATGAGTACTTGTGTATGTGCATGTACCTGTGTATTATCACTAGTATGTGAGTGTGATGAGTACTTGTGTATGTGCATGTACCTGTGTATTATCACTAGTATGTGAGTGTGATGAGTACTTGTGTATGTGCATATACCTGTGTATTATCACTAGTGTGTGAGTGTGATGAGTATTTGTGTATGAGCATGTACCTGTGTATTATAACTAGTATGTGAGTGTGATGAGTACTTGTGTATGTGCATATACCTGTGTATTATCACTAGTATGTGAGTGTGATGAGTACTTGTGTATGTGCATGTACCTGTGTATTATCACTAGTGTGTGAGTATGATAAATACTTGTGTATGTGCATGTACCTGTGTATTATCACTAGTGTGTGAGTATGATGAATACTTGTGTATGTGCATGTACCTGTGTATTATCACTAGTGTGTGAGTGTGATGAGTACTTGTGTATGTGCATGTACCTGGGTATTATCACTAGTGTGTGAGTATGATGAATACTTGTGTATGTGCATGTACCTGTGTATTATCAGTAGTGTGTGAGTGTGATGAATACTTGTGTATGTGCATTTAAATGTGTATTATCAGTAGTATGTGAGTGTGATGAGTACTTGTGTATGTGCATGTACCTGTGTATTATCACTAGTATGTGAGTGTGATGAGTACTTGTGTATGTGCATATACCTGTGTATTATCACTAGTGTGTGAGTGTGATGAGTATTTGTGTATGAGCATGTACCTGTGTATTATCACTAGTATGTGAGTGTGATGAGTACTTGTGTATGTGCATATACCTGTGTATTATCACTAGTATGTGAGTGTGATGAGTACTTCTGTATGTGCATGTACCTGTGTATTATCACTAGTGCGTGAGTATGATAAATACTTGTGTATGTGCATGTACCTGTGTATTATCACTAGTGTGTGAGAATGATGAATACTTGTGTATGTGCATGTACCTGTGTATTATCACTAGTGTGTGAGTGTGATGAGTACTTGTGTATGTGCATGTACCTGGGTATTATCACTAGTGTGTGAGTGTGATTAGTACTTGTGTATGTGCATGTACCTGGGTATTATCACTAGTGTGTGAGTATGATGAGTACTTGCGTATGTGCATGTACCTGGGTATTATCACTAGTGTGTGAGTGTGATGAGTACTTGCGTATGTGCATGTACCTGGGTATTATCACTAGTGTGTGATATAATGAGTACTTGTGTATATGCATGTACCTGTGTATTATCAGTAGTGTGTGAGTTTGATGAGTACTTGTGTATCTGCATGTACCTGTGTATTATCACTAGTGTGTGAGTATGGTGAGTATTTGTGTAAATGCATGTACCTGGGTATTATCACTAGTGTGTGAGTGTGATGAGTACTTGTGTATGTGCATGTACCTGTGTATTATCACTAGTGTGTGAGTGTGATGAATACTTGTGTATGTGCATTTAAATGTGTATTATCACTAGTGTGCGAGTATGATGAGTACTTGTGTATGTGCATGTACCTGTGTATTATCACTAGTGTGTGAGTATGATGAGTACTTGTGTATGTGCATGTACCTGTGTATTATCAGTAGTGTGTGAGTGTGATGAGTACTTGTGTATGTGCATGTACTTGTGTATTATCAGTAGTGTGTGAGTGTGATGAGTACTTGTGTATGTGCATGTACTTGTGTATTATCACTAGTGTGTGAGTGTGATGAGTACTTGTGTATGTGTATGTACCTGGGTATTATCACTAGTGTGTGAGTGTGATGAGTACTTGTGTATGTGCATATACCTGTGTATTATCACTAGTGGGTGAGTGTGATGAGTACTTGTGTATGTGCATGTACCTGGGTATTATCACTAGTGTGTGAGTATGATGAGTACTTGTGTATGTGCATGTACCTGTGTATTATCAGTAGTGTGTGAGCGTAATGAGTACTTGTGTATGTGCATGTACCTGGGTATTATCACTAGTGTGTGAGTGTGATGAGTAGTTGTGTATGTGCATGTACCTGGGTATTATCACTAGTGTGTGAGTATGATGAGTACTTGTGTATGTGCATGTACCTGTGTATTATCAGTAGTGTGTGAGCGTAATGAGTACTTGTGTATGTGCATGTACCTGGGTATTATCACTAGTGTGTGAGTATGATGAGTGCTTGTGTATGTGCATGTACCTGTGTATTATCACTAGAGTGTGAGTATGATGAGTACTTGCGTATGTTCATGTACCTGTGTATTATCAGTAGTGTGTGAGTGTGATATTTATATAGCAACAAATCTCTGTATATTACAGCCTTGTGCCAGTATAGTATTTGTGTATGCAGATGTGTGTGTTATTACTGTGTGTGCACTTACGTACTTGTGTGTGTTTAACTGTTTAGCTTTTATTATTCAATCCCAGCATGCACTGGGCTGATTTGCATAACCACCTCTGCCCTGTGATGAGCTGTAATTATAAGTTACTGATGAACAAACAACAAATAAAACTAATAGAGACAAAGCTGAGGGAACAGGGATACGCTGGTGTAATTATAATGCACCTGTGTCTGTCTCCCTAATCTAAATGAATCCAGTACTGAGGGCTGATATATATCACAGGGAGCAGCTAATACAGATGCCCAGATGATCCTCAGTGGTCTGGGGTTCAGGCTTCAAACCTGTAGCTGTCTAGGGACAGAGTGGTTCAATTCCACCTTCTGGGCGTGGGTCTAAGTCACTTGTTTTATTAGTGAGCATTAGTAGAGAGGCATGCTGTGAGCATCAGGAGAGAGAGAGGCATGCTGGGAGCACCAGGAGAGAGAGGTATGCTGGGAGCAGCAGGAGAGAGGCATGCTGGTATTTATTAGTGTATAATCTGACTATATAGAATAACAGGACCGGTGAGACTAGGACGTTCTTTAGTGAACCAAGACCCTACAGGCACTAAATAGAGAATACTTACCGTCTCCCCTGGGTGCTGTTGCTTACTCTTTGAATACAAATAAATACTCAGTTTAGATTCATTAATACAACAAAGAGCTCATCAGTAAAACCTAATGATTACTGGAGATGATTACAAGATGAGGCAGCTCTCTGCTTATTAGTGAATCTGGCCCCTCAGATAACACAGGAATAAGGAGGTTTATGTAGTAACAGCACTTCTGCTCAGTACCTACACGTGCACTATACACTGGGGAATCCTCTCTGGAAAGAAATACAACGCAGACACATATTATGTTTATTTATTGCTCACATATTGTGTGTTTAAGTATCAAATTATTTGTGCATTATCACTAGTGTGTGAGTATGATGAGTACTTGTGTATGTGCATGTACCTGTGTATTATCACTAGTGTGTGAGTATGATGAGTACTTGCGTATGTGCATGTACCTGGGTATTATCACTAGTGTGTGAGTATGATTAGTACTTGTGTATGTGCATGTACCTGGGTATTATCACTAGTGTGTGAGTATGATGAGTACTTGCGTATGTGCATGTACCTGGGTATTATCACTAGTGTGTGAGTGTGATTAGTACTTGTGTATGTGCATGTACCTGGGTATTATCACTAGTGTGTGAGTATAATGAGTACGTGTGTATGTGCATGTACCTGTGTATTATCAGTAGTGTGTGAGTTTGATGAGTACTTGTGTATGTGCATGTACCTGTGTATTATCACTAGTGTGTGAGTATGGCGAGTACTTGTGTATGTGCATGTACCTGGGTATTATCACTAGTGTGTGAGTATGATGAGTACTTGTGTATGAGCATGTACCTGTGTATTATCACTAGTGTGGGACTCGTATGATGAGTACTTGTGTATGCGCATGTACCTGTGTATTATTAGTAGTGTGTGAGTGTGATGAGTACTTGTGTATTTGCATGTAACTGTTTATTATCACTAGTGTGTGAGTGTGATGAGTACTTGTGTATGAGCATGTACCTGTGTATTATCACTAGTGTGTGAGTAGGATGAATACTTGTGCATGAGCATGTACCTGTGTATTATCACTAGTGTGTGACTCGTATGATGAGTACTTGTGTATGTGCATGTACCTGTGTATTATCACTAGTGTGTGAGTATGATGAATACTTGTATATGTGCATGTACCTGTGTATTATCACTAGTGTGTGAGTATGATGAGTACTTGTGTATGTGCATGTACCTGTGTATTATCACTAGTGCGTGTGTATGATGAATACTTGTGTATGTGTATGGACCTGTGTATTATCACTAGTGTGTGAGTATGATGAATACTTGTGTATGTGCTTGTACCTGTGTATTATCACTAGTGTGTGAGTATGATGAATACTTGTGTATGTGCATGTACCTGTGTATTATCAGTAGTGTGTGATTGTGATGAGTACTAGTGTATGTGCATGCACCTGGGTATTATCACTAGTGTGTGACTGTGATGAATACTTGTGTATGTGCATGTACCTGGGTATTATCACTAGTGTGTGAGTATGATGAGTACTTGTGTTTGTGCATGCACCTGGGTATTATCACTAGAGTGTGAATATGATGAGTACTTGTGTATGTGCATGTACCTGTGTATTATCACTAGTGTGTGAGTATGATGAGTACTTGCGTATGTGCATGTACCTGTGTATTATCACTAGTGTGTGACTCGTATGATGAATACTTGCATATGTGCATGTACCTGGGTATTATCACTAGTGTGTGAGTATGATGAGTACTTGTGTTTGTGCATGTACCTGGGTATTATCACTAGTGTGTGAGTATGATGAATACTTGTGCATGAGCATTTAACTGTGTATTATCACTAGTGTGTGAGTGTGATTAGTACTTGTGTATGAGCATGTACCTGTGTATTATCACTAGTTTGTGACTTGTATGATGAATACTTGCATATGTGCATGTACCTGGGTATTATCACTAGTGTATGAGTATGATGAATACTTGTGTATGTGCATGTAACTGTGTATTATCACTAGTGTATGAGTATGATGAATACTTGCATATGTGCATGTACCTGGGTATTATCACTAGTGTATGAGTATGATGAATACTTGTGTATGTGCATGTAACTGTGTATTATCACTAGTGTGTGAGTATGATGAGTGCTTGTGTATGTGCATATACCTGTGTATTATCACTAGTGTGTGAGTATGATGAGTACTTGTGTATGTGCATGCAACTGTGTATTATCACTAGTGTGTGAGTACGATGAGTGCTTGTGTATGTGCATGTACCTGTGTATTATCACTAGTGTGTGAGTATGATGAGTACTTGCCTATGTGCATGTACCTGTGTATTATCACTAGTGTGTGACTCGTATGATGAATACTTGCATATGTGCATGTACCTGGGTATTATCACTAGTGTGTGAGTATGATGAGTACCTGTGTATGTGCATGTACCTGGGTATTATCACTAGTGTGTGAGTATGATGAATACTTTTGTATGAGCATGTAACTGTGTATTATCACTAGTGTGTGAGTGTGATTAGTACTTGTGTATGAGCATGTAACTGTGTATTATCACTAGTGTGTGAGTGTGATTAGTACTTGTGTATGAGCATGTAACTGTGTATTATCACTAGTGTGTGAGTATGATGAGTACTTGCCTATGTGCATGTACCTGTGTATTATCACTAGTGTGTGACTCGTATGATGAATACTTGTGTATGTGCATGTACCTGGGTATTATCACTAGTGTGTGAGTATGATGAGTACTTGTGTATGTGCATGTACCTGGGTATTATCACTAGTGTGTGAGTATGATGAATACTTGTGTATGAGCATGTAACTGTGTATTATCACTAGTGTGTTAGTGTGATTAGTACTTGTGTATGAGCATGTACCTGTGTATTATCACTAGTGTGTTTTTCCTAATCTGAGTCCTGGCTATAAAGGAGCCTGCAACATTCAATACCCTTGCTTGGTATTGAAGTTGCATGCTTCCCTGCTTAGCCGCTCTCACTGAGGACTCTGACTCTCTGCCTATTCGGCTGAACTTCACTACACACGCTGATTGCGTGTCATTCCCTCAACTTCCGGTTTCACGGACCACCGCACTTCCGGTTTTCACGGAACAGAACGCTGCAGCTCTGTAAGCAGCTCTCCCCTCAATCTGTTCTGCCGGTTTGCTTAATTCAAACACTGAACCACCATTGCTCTAATCTATTCTCCCTCCGGAGGTGAGTCTTTGCTGGACATTATTTCTTCTGTATTTTTGTCACAAAACCGTTATTTGCTACCATATTATTTCTCTTGTTAAGTGTATCCAGTCCACGGATCATCCATTACTTGTGGGATATTCTCCTTCCCAACAGGAAGTTGCAAGAGGATCACCCAAAGCAGAGCTGCTATATAGCTCCTCCCCTCACTGCCATATCCAGTCATTCTCTTGCAACTCTCAACTAAGATGGAGGTCGTAAGAGGACTGTGGTGTTTTATACTTAGTTTATTTCTTCAATCAAAAGTGTATTATCACTGGTGTGTGAGTGTGATGAGTATTTGTGTATGAGCATGTACCTGTGTATTATCACTAGTATGTGAGTGTGATAAGTACTTGTGTATGTGCATAAATCTGTGTATTATCACTAGTATGTGAGTGTGATGAGTACTTCTGTATGTGCATGTACCTGTGTATTATCACTAGTGCGTGAGTATGATAAATACTTGTGTATGTGCATGTACCTGCGTATTATCACTAGTGTGTGAGTATGATGAGTACTTGTGTATGTGCATGTACCTGTGTATTATCACTAGTGTGTGAGTGTGATGAGTACTTGTGTATGTGCATGTACCTGTGTATTATCACTAGTGTGTGAGTATGATGAGTACTTGTGTATGTGCATGTACCTGTGTATTATCACTAGTGTGTGAGTATGATGAGTACTTGTGTATGTGCATGTACCTGTGTATTATCACTAGTGTGTGAGTATGATGAGTACTTGTGTATGTGCATGTACCTGTGTATTATCACTAGTGTGTGAGTATGATGAGTACTTGTGTATGTGCATGTACCTGTGTATTATCACTAGTGTGTGAGTGTGATGAGTACTTGTGTATGTGCATGTACCTGGGTATTATCACTAGTGTGTGAGTGTGATTAGTACTTGTGTATGTGCATGTACCTGGGTATTATCACTAGTGTGTGAGTATGATGAGTACTTGCGTATGTGCATGTACCTGGGTATTATCACTAGTGTGTGAGTGTGATGAGTACTTGCGTATGTGCATGTACCTGGGTATTATCACTAGTGTGTGATATAATGAGTACTTGTGTATATGCATGTACCTGTGTATTATCAGTAGTGTGTGAGTTTGATGAGTACTTGTGTATCTGCATGTACCTGTGTATTATCACTAGTGTGTGAGTATGGTGAGTATTTGTGTAAATGCATGTACCTGGGTATTATCACTAGTGTGTGAGTGTGATGAGTACTTGTGTATGTGCATGTACCTGTGTATTATCACTAGTGTGTGAGTGTGATGAATACTTGTGTATGTGCATTTAAATGTGTATTATCACTAGTGTGCGAGTATGATGAGTACTTGTGTATGTGCATGTACCTGTGTATTATCACTAGTGTGTGAGTATGATGAGTACTTGTGTATGTGCATGTACCTGTGTATTATCAGTAGTGTGTGAGTGTGATGAGTACTTGTGTATGTGCATGTACTTGTGTATTATCAGTAGTGTGTGAGTGTGATGAGTACTTGTGTATGTGCATGTACTTGTGTATTATCACTAGTGTGTGAGTGTGATGAGTACTTGTGTATGTGTATGTACCTGGGTATTATCACTAGTGTGTGAGTGTGATGAGTACTTGTGTATGTGCATATACCTGTGTATTATCACTAGTGGGTGAGTGTGATGAGTACTTGTGTATGTGCATGTACTTGTGTATTATCACTAGTGTGTGAGTGTGATGAGTAGTTGTGTATGTGCATGTACCTGGGTATTATCACTAGTGTGTGAGTATGATGAGTACTTGTGTATGTGCATGTACCTGTGTATTATCAGTAGTGTGTGAGCGTAATGAGTACTTGTGTATGTGCATGTACCTGGGTATTATCACTAGTGTGTGAGTATGATGAGTGCTTGTGTATGTGCATGTACCTGTGTATTATCACTAGAGTGTGAGTATGATGAGTACTTGCGTATGTTCATGTACCTGTGTATTATCAGTAGTGTGTGAGTGTGATATTTATATAGCAACAAATCTCTGTATATTACAGCCTTGTGCCAGTATAGTATTTGTGTATGCAGATGTGTGTGTTATTACTGTGTGTGCACTTACGTACTTGTGTGTGTTTAACTGTTTAGCTTTTATTATTCAATCCCAGCATGCACTGGGCTGATTTGCATAACCACCTCTGCCCTGTGATGAGCTGTAATTATAAGTTACTGATGAACAAACAACAAATAAAACTAATAGAGACAAAGCTGAGGGAACAGGGATACGCTGGTGTAATTATAATGCACCTGTGTCTGTCTCCCTAATCTAAATGAATCCAGTACTGAGGGCTGATATATATCACAGGGAGCAGCTAATACAGATGCCCAGATGATCCTCAGTGGTCTGGGGTTCAGGCTTCAAACCTGTAGCTGTCTAGGGACAGAGTGGTTCAATTCCACCTTCTGGGCGTGGGTCTAAGTCACTTGTTTTATTAGTGAGCATTAGTAGAGAGGCATGCTGTGAGCATCAGGAGAGAGAGAGGCATGCTGGGAGCACCAGGAGAGAGAGGTATGCTGGGAGCAGCAGGAGAGAGGCATGCTGGTATTTATTAGTGTATAATCTGACTATATAGAATAACAGGACCGGTGAGACTAGGACGTTCTTTAGTGAACCAAGACCCTACAGGCACTAAATAGAGAATACTTACCGTCTCCCCTGGGTGCTGTTGCTTACTCTTTGAATACAAATAAATACTCAGTTTAGATTCATTAATACAACAAAGAGCTCATCAGTAAAACCTAATGATTACTGGAGATGATTACAAGATGAGGCAGCTCTCTGCTTATTAGTGAATCTGGCCCCTCAGATAACACAGGAATAAGGAGGTTTATGTAGTAACAGCACTTCTGCTCAGTACCTACACGTGCACTATACACTGGGGAATCCTCTCTGGAAAGAAATACAACGCAGACACATATTATGTTTATTTATTGCTCACATATTGTGTGTTTAAGTATCAAATTATTTGTGCATTATCACTAGTGTGTGAGTATGATGAGTACTTGTGTATGTGCATGTACCTGTGTATTATCACTAGTGTGTGAGTATGATGAGTACTTGCGTATGTGCATGTACCTGGGTATTATCACTAGTGTGTGAGTATGATTAGTACTTGTGTATGTGCATGTACCTGGGTATTATCACTAGTGTGTGAGTATGATGAGTACTTGCGTATGTGCATGTACCTGGGTATTATCACTAGTGTGTGAGTGTGATTAGTACTTGTGTATGTGCATGTACCTGGGTATTATCACTAGTGTGTGAGTATGATGAGTGCTTGTGTATGTGCATATACCTGTGTATTATCACTAGTGTGTGAGTATGATGAGTACTTGTGTATGTGCATGCAACTGTGTATTATCACTAGTGTGTGAGTACGATGAGTGCTTGTGTATGTGCATGTACCTGTGTATTATCACTAGTGTGTGAGTATGATGAGTACTTGCCTATGTGCATGTACCTGTGTATTATCACTAGTGTGTGACTCGTATGATGAATACTTGCATATGTGCATGTACCTGGGTATTATCACTAGTGTGTGAGTATGATGAGTACCTGTGTATGTGCATGTACCTGGGTATTATCACTAGTGTGTGAGTATGATGAATACTTTTGTATGAGCATGTAACTGTGTATTATCACTAGTGTGTGAGTGTGATTAGTACTTGTGTATGAGCATGTAACTGTGTATTATCACTAGTGTGTGAGTGTGATTAGTACTTGTGTATGAGCATGTAACTGTGTATTATCACTAGTGTGTGAGTATGATGAGTACTTGCCTATGTGCATGTACCTGTGTATTATCACTAGTGTGTGACTCGTATGATGAATACTTGTGTATGTGCATGTACCTGGGTATTATCACTAGTGTGTGAGTATGATGAGTACTTGTGTATGTGCATGTACCTGGGTATTATCACTAGTGTGTGAGTATGATGAATACTTGTGTATGAGCATGTAACTGTGTATTATCACTAGTGTGTTAGTGTGATTAGTACTTGTGTATGAGCATGTACCTGTGTATTATCACTAGTGTGTTTTTCCTAATCTGAGTCCTGGCTATAAAGGAGCCTGCAACATTCAATACCTTGCTTGGTATTGAAGTTGCATGCTTCCCTGCTTAGCCGCTCTCACTGAGGACTCTGACTCTCTGCCTATTCGGCTGAACTTCACTACACACGCTGATTGCGTGTCATTCCCTCAACTTCCGGTTTCACGGACCACCGCACTTCCGGTTTTCACGGAACAGAACGCTGCAGCTCTGTAAGCAGCTCTCCCCTCAATCTGTTCTGCCGGTTTGCTTAATTCAAACACTGAACCACCATTGCTCTAATCTATTCTCCCTCCGGAGGTGAGTCTTTGCTGGACATTATTTCTTCTGTATTTTTGTCACAAAACCGTTATTTGCTACCATATTATTTCTCTTGTTAAGTGTATCCAGTCCACGGATCATCCATTACTTGTGGGATATTCTCCTTCCCAACAGGAAGTTGCAAGAGGATCACCCAAAGCAGAGCTGCTATATAGCTCCTCCCCTCACTGCCATATCCAGTCATTCTCTTGCAACTCTCAACTAAGATGGAGGTCGTAAGAGGACTGTGGTGTTTTATACTTAGTTTATTTCTTCAATCAAAAGTGTATTATCACTGGTGTGTGAGTGTGATGAGTATTTGTGTATGAGCATGTACCTGTGTATTATCACTAGTATGTGAGTGTGATAAGTACTTGTGTATGTGCATAAATCTGTGTATTATCACTAGTATGTGAGTGTGATGAGTACTTCTGTATGTGCATGTACCTGTGTATTATCACTAGTGCGTGAGTATGATAAATACTTGTGTATGTGCATGTACCTGCGTATTATCACTAGTGTGTGAGTATGATGAATACTTGTGTATGTGCATGTACCTGTGTATTATCACTAGTGTGTGAGTGTGATGAGTACTTGTGTATGTGCATGTACCTGTGTATTATCACTAGTGTGTGAGTATGATGAGTACTTGTGTATGTGCATGTACCTGTGTATTATCACTAGTGTGTGAGTATGATGAGTACTTGTGTATGTGCATGTACCTGTGTATTATCACTAGTGTGTGAGTATGATGAGTACTTGTGTATGTGCATGTACCTGTGTATTATCACTAGTGTGTGAGTATGATGAGTACTTGTGTATGTGCATGTACCTGTGTATTATCACTAGTGTGTGAGTGTGATGAGTACTTGTGTATGTGCATGTACCTGGGTATTATCACTAGTGTGTGAGTGTGATTAGTACTTGTGTATGTGCATGTACCTGGGTATTATCACTAGTGTGTGAGTATGATGAGTACTTGCGTATGTGCATGTACCTGGGTATTATCACTAGTGTGTGAGTGTGATGAGTACTTGCGTATGTGCATGTACCTGGGTATTATCACTAGTGTGTGATATAATGAGTACTTGTGTATATGCATGTACCTGTGTATTATCAGTAGTGTGTGAGTTTGATGAGTACTTGTGTATCTGCATGTACCTGTGTATTATCACTAGTGTGTGAGTATGGTGAGTATTTGTGTAAATGCATGTACCTGGGTATTATCACTAGTGTGTGAGTGTGATGAGTACTTGTGTATGTGCATGTACCTGTGTATTATCACTAGTGTGTGAGTGTGATGAATACTTGTGTATGTGCATTTAAATGTGTATTATCACTAGTGTGCGAGTATGATGAGTACTTGTGTATGTGCATGTACCTGTGTATTATCACTAGTGTGTGAGTATGATGAGTACTTGTGTATGTGCATGTACCTGTGTATTATCAGTAGTGTGTGAGTGTGATGAGTACTTGTGTATGTGCATGTACTTGTGTATTATCAGTAGTGTGTGAGTGTGATGAGTACTTGTGTATGTGCATGTACTTGTGTATTATCACTAGTGTGTGAGTGTGATGAGTACTTGTGTATGTGTATGTACCTGGGTATTATCACTAGTGTGTGAGTGTGATGAGTACTTGTGTATGTGCATATACCTGTGTATTATCACTAGTGGGTGAGTGTGATGAGTACTTGTGTATGTGCATGTACTTGTGTATTATCACTAGTGTGTGAGTGTGATGAGTAGTTGTGTATGTGCATGTACCTGGGTATTATCACTAGTGTGTGAGTATGATGAGTACTTGTGTATGTGCATGTACCTGTGTATTATCAGTAGTGTGTGAGCGTAATGAGTACTTGTGTATGTGCATGTACCTGGGTATTATCACTAGTGTGTGAGTATGATGAGTACTTGTGTATGTGCATGTACCTGTGTATTATCACTAGAGTGTGAGTATGATGAGTACTTGCGTATGTTCATGTACCTGTGTATTATCAGTAGTGTGTGAGTGTGATATTTATATAGCAACAAATCTCTGTATATTACAGCCTTGTGCCAGTATAGTATTTGTGTATGCAGATGTGTGTGTTATTACTGTGTGTGCACTTACGTACTTGTGTGTGTTTAACTGTTTAGCTTTTATTATTCAATCCCAGCATGCACTGGGCTGATTTGCATAACCACCTCTGCCCTGTGATGAGCTGTAATTATAAGTTACTGATGAACAAACAACAAATAAAACTAATAGAGACAAAGCTGAGGGAACAGGGATACGCTGGTGTAATTATAATGCACCTGTGTCTGTCTCCCTAATCTAAATGAATCCAGTACTGAGGGCTGATATATATCACAGGGAGCAGCTAATACAGATGCCCAGATGATCCTCAGTGGTCTGGGGTTCAGGCTTCAAACCTGTAGCTGTCTAGGGACAGAGTGGTTCAATTCCACCTTCTGGGCGTGGGTCTAAGTCACTTGTTTTATTAGTGAGCATTAGTAGAGAGGCATGCTGTGAGCATCAGGAGAGAGAGAGGCATGCTGGGAGCACCAGGAGAGAGAGGTATGCTGGGAGCAGCAGGAGAGAGGCATGCTGGTATTTATTAGTGTATAATCTGACTATATAGAATAACAGGACCGGTGAGACTAGGACGTTCTTTAGTGAACCAAGACCCTACAGGCACTAAATAGAGAATACTTACCGTCTCCCCTGGGTGCTGTTGCTTACTCTTTGAATACAAATAAATACTCAGTTTAGATTCATTAATACAACAAAGAGCTCATCAGTAAAACCTAATGATTACTGGAGATGATTACAAGATGAGGCAGCTCTCTGCTTATTAGTGAATCTGGCCCCTCAGATAACACAGGAATAAGGAGATTTATGTAGTAACAGCACTTCTGCTCAGTACCTACACGTGCACTATACACTGGGGAATCCTCTCTGGAAAGAAATACAACGCAGACACATATTATGTTTATTTATTGCTCACATATTGTGTGTTTAAGTATCAAATTATTTGTGCATTATCACTAGTGTGTGAGTATGATGAGTACTTGTGTATGTGCATGTACCTGTGTATTATCACTAGTGTGTGAGTATGATGAGTACTTGCGTATGTGCATGTACCTGGGTATTATCACTAGTGTGTGAGTATGATTAGTACTTGTGTATGTGCATGTACCTGGGTATTATCACTAGTGTGTGAGTATGATGAGTACTTGCGTATGTGCATGTACCTGGGTATTATCACTAGTGTGTGAGTGTGATTAGTACTTGTGTATGTGCATGTACCTGGGTATTATCACTAGTGTGTGAGTATAATGAGTACGTGTGTATGTGCATGTACCTGTGTATTATCAGTAGTGTGTGAGTTTGATGAGTACTTGTGTATGTGCATGTACCTGTGTATTATCACTAGTGTGTGAGTATGGCGAGTACTTGTGTATGTGCATGTACCTGGGTATTATCACTAGTGTGTGAGTATGATGAGTACTTGTGTATGAGCATGTACCTGTGTATTATCACTAGTGTGGGACTCGTATGATGAGTACTTGTGTATGCGCATGTACCTGTGTATTATTAGTAGTGTGTGAGTGTGATGAGTACTTGTGTATTTGCATGTAACTGTTTATTATCACTAGTGTGTGAGTGTGATGAGTACTTGTGTATGAGCATGTACCTGTGTATTATCACTAGTGTGTGAGTAGGATGAATACTTGTGCATGAGCATGTACCTGTGTATTATCACTAGTGTGTGACTCGTATGATGAGTACTTGTGTATGTGCATGTACCTGTGTATTATCACTAGTGTGTGAGTATGATGAATACTTGTATATGTGCATGTACCTGTGTATTATCACTAGTGTGTGAGTATGATGAGTACTTGTGTATGTGCATGTACCTGTGTATTATCACTAGTGCGTGTGTATGATGAATACTTGTGTATGTGTATGGACCTGTGTATTATCACTAGTGTGTGAGTATGATGAATACTTGTGTATGTGCTTGTACCTGTGTATTATCACTAGTGTGTGAGTATGATGAATACTTGTGTATGTGCATGTACCTGTGTATTATCAGTAGTGTGTGATTGTGATGAGTACTAGTGTATGTGCATGCACCTGGGTATTATCACTAGTGTGTGACTGTGATGAATACTTGTGTATGTGCATGTACCTGGGTATTATCACTAGTGTGTGAGTATGATGAGTACTTGTGTTTGTGCATGCACCTGGGTATTATCACTAGAGTGTGAATATGATGAGTACTTGTGTATGTGCATGTACCTGTGTATTATCACTAGTGTGTGAGTATGATGAGTACTTGCGTATGTGCATGTACCTGTGTATTATCACTAGTGTGTGACTCGTATGATGAATACTTGCATATGTGCATGTACCTGGGTATTATCACTAGTGTGTGAGTATGATGAGTACTTGTGTTTGTGCATGTACCTGGGTATTATCACTAGTGTGTGAGTATGATGAATACTTGTGCATGAGCATTTAACTGTGTATTATCACTAGTGTGTGAGTGTGATTAGTACTTGTGTATGAGCATGTACCTGTGTATTATCACTAGTTTGTGACTTGTATGATGAATACTTGCATATGTGCATGTACCTGGGTATTATCACTAGTGTATGAGTATGATGAATACTTGTGTATGTGCATGTAACTGTGTATTATCACTAGTGTATGAGTATGATGAATACTTGCATATGTGCATGTACCTGGGTATTATCACTAGTGTATGAGTATGATGAATACTTGTGTATGTGCATGTAACTGTGTATTATCACTAGTGTGTGAGTATGATGAGTGCTTGTGTATGTGCATATACCTGTGTATTATCACTAGTGTGTGAGTATGATGAGTACTTGTGTATGTGCATGCAACTGTGTATTATCACTAGTGTGTGAGTACGATGAGTGCTTGTGTATGTGCATGTACCTGTGTATTATCACTAGTGTGTGAGTATGATGAGTACTTGCCTATGTGCATGTACCTGTGTATTATCACTAGTGTGTGACTCGTATGATGAATACTTGCATATGTGCATGTACCTGGGTATTATCACTAGTGTGTGAGTATGATGAGTACCTGTGTATGTGCATGTACCTGGGTATTATCACTAGTGTGTGAGTATGATGAATACTTTTGTATGAGCATGTAACTGTGTATTATCACTAGTGTGTGAGTGTGATTAGTACTTGTGTATGAGCATGTAACTGTGTATTATCACTAGTGTGTGAGTGTGATTAGTACTTGTGTATGAGCATGTAACTGTGTATTATCACTAGTGTGTGAGTATGATGAGTACTTGCCTATGTGCATGTACCTGTGTATTATCACTAGTGTGTGACTCGTATGATGAATACTTGTGTATGTGCATGTACCTGGGTATTATCACTAGTGTGTGAGTATGATGAGTACTTGTGTATGTGCATGTACCTGGGTATTATCACTAGTGTGTGAGTATGATGAATACTTGTGTATGAGCATGTAACTGTGTATTATCACTAGTGTGTTAGTGTGATTAGTACTTGTGTATGAGCATGTACCTGTGTATTATCACTAGTGTGTTTTTCCTAATCTGAGTCCTGGCTATAAAGGAGCCTGCAACATTCAATACCTTGCTTGGTATTGAAGTTGCATGCTTCCCTGCTTAGCCGCTCTCACTGAGGACTCTGACTCTCTGCCTATTCGGCTGAACTTCACTACACACGCTGATTGCGTGTCATTCCCTCAACTTCCGGTTTCACGGACCACCGCACTTCCGGTTTTCACGGAACAGAACGCTGCAGCTCTGTAAGCAGCTCTCCCCTCAATCTGTTCTGCCGGTTTGCTTAATTCAAACACTGAACCACCATTGCTCTAATCTATTCTCCCTCCGGAGGTGAGTCTTTGCTGGACATTATTTCTTCTGTATTTTTGTCACAAAACCGTTATTTGCTACCATATTATTTCTCTTGTTAAGTGTATCCAGTCCACGGATCATCCATTACTTGTGGGATATTCTCCTTCCCAACAGGAAGTTGCAAGAGGATCACCCAAAGCAGAGCTGCTATATAGCTCCTCCCCTCACTGCCATATCCAGTCATTCTCTTGCAACTCTCAACTAAGATGGAGGTCGTAAGAGGACTGTGGTGTTTTATACTTAGTTTATTTCTTCAATCAAAAGTGTATTATCACTGGTGTGTGAGTGTGATGAGTATTTGTGTATGAGCATGTACCTGTGTATTATCACTAGTATGTGAGTGTGATAAGTACTTGTGTATGTGCATAAATCTGTGTATTATCACTAGTATGTGAGTGTGATGAGTACTTCTGTATGTGCATGTACCTGTGTATTATCACTAGTGCGTGAGTATGATAAATACTTGTGTATGTGCATGTACCTGCGTATTATCACTAGTGTGTGAGTATGATGAATACTTGTGTATGTGCATGTACCTGTGTATTATCACTAGTGTGTGAGTGTGATGAGTACTTGTGTATGTGCATGTACCTGTGTATTATCACTAGTGTGTGAGTATGATGAGTACTTGTGTATGTGCATGTACCTGTGTATTATCACTAGTGTGTGAGTATGATGAGTACTTGTGTATGTGCATGTACCTGTGTATTATCACTAGTGTGTGAGTATGATGAGTACTTGTGTATGTGCATGTACCTGTGTATTATCACTAGTGTGTGAGTATGATGAGTACTTGTGTATGTGCATGTACCTGTGTATTATCACTAGTGTGTGAGTGTGATGAGTACTTGTGTATGTGCATGTACCTGGGTATTATCACTAGTGTGTGAGTGTGATTAGTACTTGTGTATGTGCATGTACCTGGGTATTATCACTAGTGTGTGAGTATGATGAGTACTTGCGTATGTGCATGTACCTGGGTATTATCACTAGTGTGTGAGTGTGATGAGTACTTGCGTATGTGCATGTACCTGGGTATTATCACTAGTGTGTGATATAATGAGTACTTGTGTATATGCATGTACCTGTGTATTATCAGTAGTGTGTGAGTTTGATGAGTACTTGTGTATCTGCATGTACCTGTGTATTATCACTAGTGTGTGAGTATGGTGAGTATTTGTGTATATGCATGTACCTGGGTATTATCACTAGTGTGTGAGTGTGATGAATACTTGTGTATGTGCATGTACCTGTGTATTATCACTAGTGTGTGAGTGTGATGAATACTTGTGTATGTGCATTTAAATGTGTATTATCACTAGTGTGCGAGTATGATGAGTACTTGTGTATGTGCATGTACCTGTGTATTATCACTAGTGTGTAAGTATGATGAGTACTTGTGTATGTGCATGTACCTGTGTATTATCAGTAGTGTGTGAGTGTGATGAGTACTTGTGTATGTGCATATACCTGTGTATTATCAGTAGTGTGTGAGTGTGATGAGTACTTGTGTATGTGCATGTACCTGGGTATTATCACTAGTGTGTGAGTATGATGAAATACTTGAGTATGTGCATGTAACTGTGTATTATCACTAGTGTGTGAGTGTGATGAGTACTTGTGTATGTGCATGTACCTGTGTATTATGACTAGTGTGTGAGTATGATAAATACTTGTGTATGTGCATGTACCTGGGTATTATCACTAGTGTGTGAGTATGATGAGTACTTGTGTATGTGCATGTACCTGTGTATTATCAGTAGTGTGTGACTCGTATGATGAATACTTGTGTATGTGCATGTACCTGTGTATTATCACTAGTGTGTGAGTATGATAAATACTTGTGTATGTGCATGTACCTGGGTATTATCACTAGTGTGTGAGTATGATGAGTACTTGTGTATGTGCATGTACCTGGGTATTATCACTAGGGTGTGAGTATGATGAATACTTGTGTATGTGCATGTACCTGTGTATTATCACTAGTTTGTGAGTATGATGAGTACTTGTGTATGTGCATGTACCTGGGTATTATCACTAGTGTGTGACTCGTATGACGAATACTTGTGTATGTGTATGTACCTGGGTATTATCACTAGTGTGTGAGTATGATGAGTACTTGTGTATGTGCATGTACCTGGGTATTATCACTAGTGTGTGAGTATGATGAAATACTTGAGTATGTGCATGTAACTGTGTATTATCACTAGTGTGTGAGTGTGATGAGTACTTGTGTATGTGCATGTACCTGTGTATTATGACTAGTGTGTGAGTATGATAAATACTTGTGTATGTGCATGTACCTGGGTATTATCACTAGTGTGTGAGTATGATGAGTACTTGCCTATGTGCATGTACCTGTGTATTATCACTAGTGTGTGACTCGTATGATGAATACTTGTGTATGTGCATGTACCTGGGTATTATCACTAGTGTGTGAGTATGATGAGTACTTGTGTATGTGCATGTACCTGGGTATTATCACTAGTGTGTGAGTATGATGAATACTTGTGTATGAGCATGTAACTGTGTATTATCACTAGTGTGTTAGTGTGATTAGTACTTGTGTATGAGCATGTACCTGTGTATTATCACTAGTGTGTTTTTCCTAATCTGAGTCCTGGCTATAAAGGAGCCTGCAACATTCAATACCTTGCTTGGTATTGAAGTTGCATGCTTCCCTGCTTAGCCGCTCTCACTGAGGACTCTGACTCTCTGCCTATTCGGCTGAACTTCACTACACACGCTGATTGCGTGTCATTCCCTCAACTTCCGGTTTCACGGACCACCACACTTCCGGTTTTCACGGAACAGAACGCTGCAGCTCTGTAAGCAGCTCTCCCCTCAATCTGTTCTGCCGGTTTGCTTAATTCAAACACTGAACCACCATTGCTCTAATCTATTCTCCCTCCGGAGGTGAGTCTTTGCTGGACATTATTTCTTCTGTATTTTTGTCACAAAACCGTTATTTGCTACCATATTATTTCTCTTGTTAAGTGTATCCAGTCCACGGATCATCCATTACTTGTGGGATATTCTCCTTCCCAACAGGAAGTTGCAAGAGGATCACCCACAGCAGAGCTGCTATATAGCTCCTCCCCTCACTGCCATATCCAGTCATTCTCTTGCAACTCTCAACTAAGATGGAGGTCGTAAGAGGACTGTGGTGTTTTATACTTAGTTTATTTCTTCAATCAAAAGTGTATTATCACTGGTGTGTGAGTGTGATGAGTATTTGTGTATGAGCATGTACCTGTGTATTATCACTAGTATGTGAGTGTGATGAGTACTTGTGTATGTGCATAAATCTGTGTATTATCACTAGTATGTGAGTGTGATGAGTACTTCTGTATGTGCATGTACCTGTGTATTATCACTAGTGCGTGAGTATGATAAATACTTGTGTATGTGCATGTACCTGTGTATTATCACTAGTGTGTGAGTATGATGAATACTTGTGTATGTGCATGTACCTGTGTATTATCACTAGTGTGTGAGTGTGATGAGTACTTGTGTATGTGCATGTACCTGGGTATTATCACTAGTGTGTGAGTGTGATTAGTACTTGTGTATGTGCATGTACCTGGGTATTATCACTAGTGTGTGAGTATGATGAGTACTTGCGTATGTGCATGTACCTGGGTATTATCACTAGTGTGTGAGTGTGATGAGTACTTGCGTATGTGCATGTACCTGGGTATTATCACTAGTGTGTGATATAATGAGTACTTGTGTATATGCATGTACCTGTGTATTATCAGTAGTGTGTGAGTATGGTGAGTATTTGTGTATATGCATGTACCTGGGTATTATCACTAGTGTGTGAGTGTGATGAATACTTGTGTATGTGCATGTACCTGTGTATTATCACTAGTGTGTGAGTGTGATGAATACTTGTGTATGTGCATTTAAATGTGTATTATCACTAGTGTGCGAGTATGATGAGTACTTGTGTATGTGCATGTACCTGTGTATTATCACTAGTGTGTGAGTATGATGAGTACTTGTGTATGTGCATGTACCTGTGTATTATCAGTAGTGTGTGAGTGTGATGAGTACTTGTGTATGTGCATGTACCTGGGTATTATCACTAGTGTGTGAGTATGATGAAATAATTGAGTATGTGCATGTTACTGTGTATTATCACTAGTGTGTGAGTGTGATGAGTACTTGTGTATGTGCATGTACCTGTGTATTATGACTAGTGTGTGAGTATGATAAATACTTGTGTATGTGCATGTACCTGGGTATTATCACTAGTGTGTGAGTATGATGAGTACTTGTGTATGTGCATGTACCTGTGTATTATCAGTAGTGTGTGACTCGTATGATGAATACTTGTGTATGTGCATGTACCTGTGTATTATCACTAGTGTGTGAGTATGATAAATACTTGTGTATGTGCATGTACCTGGGTATTATCACTAGTGTGTGAGTATGATGAGTACTTGTGTATGTGCATGTACCTGGGTATTATCACTAGGGTGTGAGTATGATGAATACTTGTGTATGTGCATGTACCTGTGTATTATCACTAGTGTGTGAGTATGATGAGTACTTGTGTATGTGCATGTACCTGGGTATTATCACTAGTGTGTGACTCGTATGACGAATACTTGTGTATGTGTATGTACCTGGGTATTATCACTAGCGTGTGAGTATGATGAGTACTTGTGTATGTGCATGTACCTGGGATTTATCACTAGTGTGTGAGTATGATGAGTTCTTGTGTATGTGCATGTACCTGGGATTTATCACTAGTGTGTGAGTGTGATATTTATATAGCAACAAATCTCTGTATATTACAGCCTTGTGCCAGTATAGTATTTGTGTATGCAGATGTGTGTGTTATTACTGTGTGTGCACTAACGTACTTGTGTGTGTTTAACTGTTTAGCTTTTATTATTCAATCCCAGCATGCACTGGGCTGATTTGCATAACCACTTCTGCCCTGTGATGAGCTGTAATTATAAGTTACTGATGAACAAACAACAAATAAAACTAATAGAGACAAAGCTGAGGGAACAGAGGGATAAGCCGGTGTAATTATAATGCACCTGTGTCTGTCTCCCTAATCTAAATGAATCCAGTACTGAGGGCTGATATATATCACAGGGAGCAGCTAATACAGATGCCCAGATGATCCTCAGTGGTCTGGGGTTCAGGCTTCAAACCTGTAGCTGTCTAGGGACAGAGTGGTTCAATTCCACCTTCTGGGCGTGGGTTTAAGCCACTTGTTTTATTAGTGAGCATTAGAAGAGAGGCATGCTGGGAGCACCAGGAGAGAGAGAGGCATGCTGGGATTTATTAGTGTATAATCTGACTATATAGAATAACAGGACCGGTGAGACTAGGACGTTCTTTAGTGAACCGAGACCCTACAGGCACTAAATAGAGAATATTTACCATCTCCCCTAGGTGCTGTTGCTTACTCTTTGAATACAAATAAATACTCAGTTTAGATTCATTAATACAACAAAGAGCTCATCAGTAAAACCTAATGATTACTGGAGATGATTACA
Organism: Bombina bombina; assembly: GCF_027579735.1. Classification (NCBI taxonomy): domain Eukaryota; kingdom Metazoa; phylum Chordata; class Amphibia; order Anura; family Bombinatoridae; genus Bombina; species Bombina bombina. The sequence goes on along the minus strand of NC_069505.1, from coordinate 632,658,626 downwards.
TGATGAGGCAGCTCTCTGCTTATTAGTGAATCTGGCCCCTCAGATAACACAGGAATAGGGAGATTTATGTAGTAACAGCACTTCTGCTCAGTACCTACACGTGCACTATACACTGGGGAATCCTCTCTGGAAAGAAATAAAACGCAGACACATATTATGTTTATTTATTGCTCACATATTGTGTGTTTAAGTATCACATTTATTTGTGCATTATCACTAGTGTGTGAATATGATGAGTACTTGTGTATGTGCAAGTACCTGTGTATTATCACTAGTGTGTGAGTATGATGAGTACTTGCGTATGTGCATGTACCTGGGTATTATTACTAGTGTGTGAGTGTGATTAGTACTTGTGTATGTGCATGTACCTGGGTATTATCACTAGTGTGTGAGTATAATGAGTACTTGTGTATATGCATGTACCTGTTTATTATCACTAGTGTGTGAGTGTGATGAATACTTGTGTATGAGCATGTACCTGTGTATTATCAGTAGTGTGTGAGTGTGATGAGTACTTGTGTATGTGCATGTACCTGTGTATTATCAGTAGTGTGTGAGTTTGATTAGTACTTGTGTATGTGCATGTACCTGTGTATTATCACTAGTGTGTGAGTATGATGAGTACTTGTGTATGTGCATGTACCTGGGTATTATCACTAGTGTGTGAGTATGATGAGTACTTGTGTATGAGCATTTACCTGTGTATTATCACTAGTGTGTGACTCGTATGATGAGTACTTGTGTATGCGCATGTACCTGTGTATTATTAGTAGTGTGTGAGTGTGATGAGTACTTGTGTATTTGCATGTACCTGTTTATTATCACTAGTGTGTGAGTGTGATGAGTACTTGTGTATGAGCATGTACCTGTGTATTATCACTAGTGTGTGAGTAGGATGAATACTTATGCATGAGCATGTACCTGTGTATTATCACTAGTGTGTGACTCGTATGATGAGTACTTGTGTATGTGCATGTACCTGTGTATTATCACTAGTGTGTGAGTATGATGAATACTTGCATATGTGCATGTACCTGTGTATTATCACTAGTGTGTGAGTATGATGAGTACTTGTGTATGTGCATGTACCTGTGTATTATCACTAGTGCGTGTGTATGATGAATACTTGTGTATGTGCTTGTACCTGTGTATTATCAGTAGTGTGTGAGTATGATGAATACTTGTGTATGTGCATGTACCTGTGTATTATCACTAGTGTGTGAGTGTGATGAATACTTGTGTATGTGTATGGACCTGTGTATTATCACTAGTGTGTGAGTATGATGAATACTTGTGTATGTGCATGTAACTGTGTATTATCACTAGTGTGTGAGTATAATGAATACTTGTGTATGTGCTTGTACCTTTGTATTATCAGTAGTGTGTGATTGTGATGAGTACTAGTGTATGTGCATGCACCTGGGTATTATCACTAGAGTGTGAATATGATGAGTACTTGTGTATGTGCATGTACCTGTGTATTATCACTAGTGTGTGAGTATGATGAGTACTTGTGTATGGGCATGTACCTGTGTATTATCACTAGTGTGTGACTCGTATGATGAATACTTGCGTATGTGCATGTAACTGTGTATTATCACTAGTGTGTGAGTATGATGAGTACTTGTGTTTGTGCATGTACCTGGGTATTATCACTAGTGTGTGAGTATGATGAATACTTGTGTATGAGCATTTAACTGTGTATTATCACTAGTGTGTGAGTGTGATTAGTACTTGTGTATGAGCATGTACCTGTGTATTATCACTAGTTTGTGACTTGTATGATGAATACTTGCATATGTGCATGTACCTGGGTATTATCACTAGTGTATGAGTATGATGAATACTTGTGTATGTGCATGTAACTGTGTATTATCACTAGTGTGTGAGTATGAGTGCTTGTGTATGAGCATGTACCTGTGTATTATCACTAGTGTGTGAGTATGATGAGTACTTGTGTATGTGCATGTAACTGTGTATTATCACTAGTGTGTGAGTATGATGAGTGCTTGTGTATGTGCATGTACCTGTGCATTATCACTAGTGTGTGAGTATGATGAGTACTTGCCTATGTGCATGTACCTGTGTATTATCACTAGTGTGTGACTCGTATGATGAATACTTGCATATGTGCATGTACCTGGGTATTATCACTAGTGTGTGAGTATGATGAGTACTTGTGTATGTGCATGTACCTGGGTATTATCACTAGTGTGTGAGTATGATGAATACTTGTGTATGAGCATGTAACTGTGTATTATCACTAGTGTGTGAGTGTGATTAGTACTTGTGTATGAGCATGTACCTGTGTATTATCACTAGTGTGTTTTTCCTAATCTGAGTCCTGGCTATAAAGGAGCCTGCAACATTCAATACCTTGCTTGGTATTGAAGTTGCATGCTTCCCTGCTTAGCCGCTCTCACTGAGGACTCTGACTCTCTGCCTATTCGGCTGAACTTCACTACACACGCTGATTGCGTGTCATTCCCTCAACTTCCGGTTTCACGGACCACCACACTTCCGGTTTTCACGGAACAGAACGCTGCAGCTCTGTAAGCAGCTCTCCCCTCAATCTGTTCTGCCGGTTTGCTTAATTCAAACACTGAACCACCATTGCTCTAATCTATTCTCCCTCCGGAGGTGAGTCTTTGCTGGACATTATTTCTTCTGTATTTTTGTCACAAAACCGTTATTTGCTACCATATTATTTCTCTTGTTAAGTGTATCCAGTCCACGGATCATCCATTACTTGTGGGATATTCTCCTTCCCAACAGGAAGTTTCAAGAGGATCACCCACAGCAGAGCTGCTATATAGCTCCTCCCCTCACTGCCATATCCAGTCATTCTCTTGCAACTCTCAACTAAGATGGAGGTCGTAAGAGGACTGTGGTGTTTTATACTTAGTTTATTTCTTCAATCAAAAGTGTATTATCACTGGTGTGTGAGTGTGATGAGTATTTGTGTATGAGCATGTACCTGTGTATTATCACTAGTATGTGAGTGTGATGAGTACTTGTGTATGTGCATAAATCTGTGTATTATCACTAGTATGTGAGTGTGATGAGTACTTCTGTATGTGCATGTACCTGTGTATTATCACTAGTTTATTTCTTCAATGAAAAGTTTGTTATTTTTAAATGGTACCGGAGTGTACTGTTTATCTCAGGCAGTATTTAGAAGAAGAATCTGCCTGCGTTTTCTATGATCTTAGCAGAAGTAACTAAGATCCTTTGCTGTTCTCACATATTCTGAGGAGTGAGGTAACTTCAGAGGGGGAATAGCGTGCAGGTTTTCCTGTAATAAGGTATGTGCAGTTAAAATATTTTTCTAGGGATGGAATTTGCTAGAAAATGCTGCTGATACCGAAGTAATGTAAGTAAAGCCTTAAATGCAGTGATAGCGACTGGTATCAGGCTTATTAATAGAGATACATACTCTTATAAAAGTGCAATATAAAACGTTTGCTGGCATGTTTAATCGTTTTTTACATATGTTTGGTGATAAAACTTATTGGGGCCTAGTTTTTTCCACATGGCTGGCTTGAATTTTGCATAGAAACAGTTCCCTGAGGCTTCCCACTGTTGTAATATGAGTGGGAGGGGCCTATTTTGGCGTTTTTTTGCACAGCAAAAATTACAGACACAGACATCCAGCTTCTTCCTGCATGTTCCAAGACTTCTCTGAAGGGCTCAAAAGGTTTCAAAAGTCGTATTGAGGGAGGTAAAAAGCCACAGCAGAGTTGTGGCAGTTGTTGTGACTGTTTAAAAAACGTTTTTGTCATTTGTTATTCCGTTTTTGGTATTAAGGGGTTAATCATCCATTTGCAAGTGGGTGCAATGCTCTGCTAACTTATTACATACACTGTAAAAATTTTGTTAGTGTAACTGCATTTTTTCACTGTTATTTCAAAAATTTGGGAAAATTTGTGTTTCTTAAAGGCGCAGTAACGTTTTTTTATATTGCTTGTAAACTTGTTTTAAAGTGTTTTCCAAGCTTGCTAGTCTCATTGCTAGCCTGTTTAAACATGTCTGACACAGAGAAACCTACTTGTTCATTATGTTTGAAAGCCATGGTGGAGCCCCATAGGAGAATGTGTACTAAATGTATTGATTTCACCTTAAACAGTAAAGATCAGTCTTTATCTATAAAAGAATTATCACCAGAGGGTTCTGTCGAGGGGGAAGTTATGCCGACTAACTCTCCCCACGTGTCAGACCCTTCGCCTCCCGCTCAGGGGATGCACGCTAATATGGCACCAATTACATCAGGGACGCCCATTGCGATTACCTTGCAGGACATGGCTGCAATCATGAATAATACCCTGTCAGAGGTATTATCTAGATTGCCTGAATTAAGAGGCAAGCGCGATTGCTCTGGGGTTAGGAGAGATACAGAGCGCGCAAATGCTGTTAGAGCCATGTCTGATACTGCGTCACAGTATGCAGAACATGAGGACGGAGAGCTTCAGTCTGTGGGTGACATCTCTGACTCGGGGAAACCTGATTCAGAGATTTCTAATTTTAAAATTAAGCTTGAGAACCTCCGTGTATTGCTTGGGGAGGTATTAGCTGCTCTGAATGACTGTAACACAGTTGCAATTCCAGAGAAATTGTGTAGGCTGTATAGATACTATGCGGTGCCGGTGTGTACTGACGTTTTTCCTATACCTAAAAGGCTTACAGAAATTATTAGCAAGGAGTGGGATAGACCCGGTGTGCCCTTTTCCCCACCTCCTATATTTAGAAAAATGTTTCCAATAGACGCCACTACACGGGACTTATGGCAGATGGTCCCTAAGGTGGAGGGAGAAGTTTCTACTTTAGCAAAGCGTACCACTATCCCGGTTGAGGACAGTTGTGCTTTTTCAGATCCAATGGATAAAAAATTGGAGGGTTACCTTAAGAAAATGTTTATTCAACAAGGTTGTATTTTACAGCCCCTTGCATGCATTGCGCCTGTCACTGCTGCGGCGGCATTCTGGTTTGAGGCCCTGGAAGAGGCCATCCAGACAGCTCCATTGAATGAAATTATTGACAAGCTTAGAACGCTTAAGCTAGCTAACTCATTTGTTTCTGATGCCATTGTTCATTTGACTAAACTAACGGCTAAGAATTCCGGATTCGCCATCCAGGCACGTAGGGCGCTATGGCTTAAATCCTGGTCAGCTGACGTGACTTCAAAGTCTAAATTACTCAACATTCCTTTCAAGGGGCAGACCTTATTCGGGCCTGGCTTGAAGGAAATTATTGCTGACATTACTGGAGGCAAGGGTCATACCCTTCCTCAGGACAGGGCCAAATCAAAGGCCAAACAGTCTAATTTTCGTGCCTTTCGAAATTTCAAGGCAGGAGCAGCATCAACTTCCTCCGCTTCAAAACAAGAGGGAACTGTTGCTCATTCCAGACAGGCTTAGAAACCTAACCAGTCCTGGAACAAGGGCAAGCAGGCCAGAAAGCCTGCTGCTGCCCCCAAGACAGCATGAAGGAACGGCCCCCTATCCGGAAACGGATCTAGTGGGGGGCAGACTTTCTCTCTTCGCCCAGGCGTGGGCAAGAGATGTTCAGGATCCCTGGGCGTTGGAGATCATATCTCAGGGATATCTTCTGGACTTCAAAGCTTCTCCTCCACAAGGGAGATTTCATCTTTCAAGGTTATCAGCAAACCAGATAAAGAAAGAGGCATTCCTAAGCTATGTGCAAGACCTCCTAGTAATGGGAGTGATCCATCCAGTTCCGCGGACGGAACAAGGACAGGGATTTTATTCAAATCTGTTTGTGGTTCCCAAGAAAGAGAGAACCTTCAGACCAATCTTGGATCTAAAGATCTTAAACAAATTCCTCAGAGTTCCATCATTCAAAATGGAAACTATTCGGACCATCCTACCCATGATCCAAGAGGGTCAGTACATGACCACAGTGGACTTAAAGGATGCCTACCTTCACATACCGATTCACAAAGATCATCATCGGTTCCTAAGGTTTGCCTTTCTAGACAGGCATTACCAATTTGTAGCTCTTCCCTTCGGGTTGGCCACTGCCCCGAGAATTTTTACAAAGGTTCTGGGCTCACTTCTGGCGGTTCTAAGACCGCGAGGCATAGCGGTGGCTCCGTATCTAGACGACATCCTGATACAGGCATCAAGCTTTCAAATTGCCAAGTCTCATACAGAGATAGTTCTGGCATTTCTGAGGTTGCATGGGTGGAAAGTGAACGTGGAAAAGAGTTCTCTATCACCACTCACAAGAGTCTCCTTCCTAGGGACTCTTATAGATTCTGTAGAGATGAAAATTTACCTGATGGAGTCAAGGTTATCAAAACTTCTAAATGCTTGCTGTGTCCTTCATTCCATTCCACGCCCGTCAGTGGCTCAGTGCATGGAATTAATCGGCTTAATGGTAGCGGCAATGGACATAGTGCCATTTGCGCTCCTGCATCTCAGACCGCTGCAATTATGCATGCTAAGTCAGTGGAATGGGGATTACTCAGATTTGTCATCTCTACTAAATCTGGATCAAGAGACCAGAGATTCTCTTCTCTGGTGGCTTTCTCGGGTCCATCTGTCCAAGGGTATGGCCTTTCGCAGGCCAGATTGGACGATTGTAACAACAAATGCCAGCCTTCTAGGTTGGGGCGCAGTCTGGAACTCCCTGAAGGCTCAGGGATCGTGGACTCAGGAGGAGAAACTCCTCCCAATAAATATTCTGGAGTTAGGAGCAATATTCAAGGCTCTTCTATCTTGGCCTCAGTTAGCAACACTGAGGTTCATCAGATTTCAGTCGGACAACATCACGACTGTGGCTTACATCAACCATTAAGGGGGAACCAGGAGTTCCCTAGCGATGTTAGAAGTCTCAAAGATAATTCGCTGGGCAGAGTCTCACTCTTGCCACCTGTCAGCGATCCACATCCCAGGCGTAGAGAACTGGGAGGCGGATTTTCTAAGTCGTCAGACTTTTTATCCGGGGGAGTGGGAACTCCATCCGGAGGTGTTTGCTCAACTGGTCCATCGTTGGGGCAAACCAGAACTGGATCTCATGGCGTCTCGCCAGAACGCCATGCTTCCTTGTTACGGATCCAGGTCCAGGGACCCGGGAGCAACGCTGATAGATGCTCTAGCAGCTCCTTGGTTCTTCAACCTGGCCTATGTGTTTCCACCGTTTCCTCTGCTCCCTCGACTGATTGCCAAAATCAAACAGGAGAGAGCATGGGTGATTCTGATAGCGCCTGCGTGGCCACGCAGGACCTGGTATGCAGACCTAGTGGACATGTCATCTCTTCCACCATGGACTCTGCCTCTGAGGCAGGACCTTCTAATACAAGGTCCTTTCAATCATCCAAATCTAATTTCTCTGAGACTGACTGCATGGAGATTGAACGCTTGATTCTATCAAGGCGTTGCTTCTCCGAGTCAGTCATTGATACCTTAATACAGGCTCGGAAGCCTGTCACCAGGAAAATCTACCATAAGATATGGCGTAAATATCTTTATTGGTGTGAATCCAAGAGTTACTCATGGAGTAAGGTTAGGATTCCTAGGATATTGTCCTTTCTCCAAGAGGGTTTGGACAAAGGCTTATCAGCCAGTTCTTTAAAAGGACAGATCTCTGCTCTGTCTATTCTTTTGCACAAGCGTCTGGCAGAAGTTCCAGACGTCCAGGCATTTTGCCAGGCTTTGGTTAGGATTAAGCCTGTGTTTAAAACTGTTGCTCCCCCCGTGGAGCTTAAACTTGGTTCTTAAAGTTCTTCAGGGAGTTCCGTTTGAACCCCTTCATTCCATTGATATTAAACTTTTATCTTGGAAAGTTCTGTTTTTGATGGCTATTTCCTCGGCTCGAAGAGTCTCTGAGTTATCTGCCTTACATTGTGATTCTCCTTATCTGATTTTTCATTCAGACAAGGTAGTTCTGCGTACCAAACCTGGGTTTTTACCTAAGGTGGTTTCTAACAGGAATATCAATCAAGAGATTGTTGTTCCATCATTGTGTCCTAATCCTTCTTCAAAGAAGGAACGTCTTTTGCATAATCTGGACGTAGTCCGTGCCTTGAAGTTTTACTTACAGGCTACTAAAGATTTTCGTCAAACATCTGCCCTGTTTGTCGTTTACTCTGGACAGAGGAGAGGTCAAAAAGCTTCGGCAACCTCTCTCTCCTTTTGGCTTCGGAGCATAATACGCTTAGCCTATGAGACTGCTGGACAGCAGCCCCCTGAAAGGATTACAGCTCATTCTACTAGAGCTGTGGCTTCCACCTGGGCCTTTAAAAATGAGGCCTCTGTTGAACAGATTTGCAAGGCTGCGACTTGGTCTTCGCTTCACACCTTTTCAAAATTTTACAAATTTGACACTTTTGCTTCTTCGGAGGCTGTTTTTGGGAGAAAGGTTCTACAGGCAGTGGTTCCTTCTGTTTAAGTTCCTGCCTTGTCCCTCCCATCATCCGTGTACTTTAGCTTTGGTATTGGTATCCCACAAGTAATGGATGATCCATGGACTGGATACACTTAACAAGAGAAAAACAGAATTTATGCTTACCTGATAAATTACTTTCTCCAACGGTGTGTCCGGTCCACGGTGTCATCCATTACTTGTGGGATATTCTCCTCCCCCACAGGGAAAGGCAAGGAGAGCACACAGCAAGAGCTGTCCATATAGTCCCTCCCAGGCTCCGCCCCCCCAGTCATTCGACCGACGGTTAGGAGAAAAAAAGGAGAAACTATAGTGTGCCGTGGTGACTGTAGTGTATAGAGAAAGAAATTCTTCAAACCTGATTAAAAAACCAGGGCGGGCCGTGGACCGGACACACCGTTGGAGAAAGTAATTTATCAGGTAAGCATAAATTCTGTTTTCTCCAACATTGGTGTGTCCGGTCCACGGTGTCATCCATTACTTGTGGGAACCAATACCAAAGCTTTAGGACACGGATGAAGGGAGGGAGCAAATCAGGTTACCTAAACAGAAGGCACCACGGCTTGCAAAACCTTTCTCCCAAAAATAGCCTCCGAAGAAGCATCAAATTTGTAGAATTTGGACAAAGTGTGCAGAGAAGACCAGGTCGCTGCCTTACATATCTGATCAACAGAAGCCTCGTTCTTGAAGGCCCATGTGGAAGCCACAGCCCTAGTAGAGTGAGCTGTGATTCGTTCAGGAGGCTGCCGTCCGGCAGTCTCGTAAGCCAATCGTATGATGCTTTTCAGCCAAAAGGAAAGAGAGGTAGCAGTAGCTTTTTTGACCTCTCCTCTTGCCAGAATAAACTACAAACAGAGAAGACGTTTGTCTGAAATCCTTTGTTGCTTCTAAATAGAACTTTAAAGCACGGACTACATCTAAATTGTGTAACAAGCGTTCCTTCTTTGAAACTGGATTCGGACACAAAGAAGGCACAACTATTTCCTGGTTAATATTCTTGTTGGAAACAACCTTTGGAAGGAAACCAGGTTTAGTACGCAAAACAACCTTATCTGAATGGAACACCAGATAGGGCGGATTACACTGCAGAGCAGATAATTCAGAAACTCTTCTAGCAGAAGAATAGCAACCAAAAACAGAACCTTCCAAGATAACAACTTGATATCTATGGAATGTAAGGGTTCAAACGGAACCCCTTGAAGAACTGAAAGAACCAAATTTAGACTCCAGGGAGGAGTCAAGGGTCTGTAAACAGGCTTGATCCTGACCAAAGCCTGAACAAAAGCTTGAACATCTGGCACAGCTGCCAGTCGTTTGTGTAACAAGACAGATAAAGCAGAAATCTGTCCTTTTAGAGAACTCGCTGATAATCCCTTATCCAAACCTTCTTGGAGAAAGGAAAGGATCCTAGGAATTTTAATCTTACTCCATGAGAATCCCTTGGATTCACACCAACAGATATATCTTTTCCATATTTTATGGTAATCTTTCTAGTCACAGGTTTTCTGGCTTGTACCAGAGTATCTATCACAGAATCCGAAAACCCACGCTTAGACAAAATCAAGCGTTCAATTTCCAAGCAGTCAGCTGGAGAGAAACTAGATTTGGATGTTCGAATGGACCTTGTACTAGAAGATCCTGTCTCAAAGGTAGCTTCCATGGTGGAGCCGATGACATATTCACCAGGTCTGCATACCAAGTCCTGCGTGGCCACGCAGGAGCTATCAAAATCACCGAGGCCTTCTCCTGTTTGATCCTGGCTACCAGCCTGGGAATGAGAAGGAACGGTGGAAAGGCATAAGCTAGGTTGAAAGTCCAAGGCGCCACTAATGCATCCACTAGAGTCGCCTTGGGATCCCTGGATCTGGACCCGTAGCAAGGAACCTTGAAGTTCTGATGAGACGCCATCAGATCCATGTCTGGAATGCCCCATAATTGGGTCAACTGGGCAAACACCTCCGGGTGGAGTTCCCACTCCCCCGGATGAAAGGTCTGACGACTCAGATAATCCGCCTCCCAGTTTCCACTCCTGGGATGTGGATCGCAGACAGGTGGTAGGAGTGATCCTCCGCCCATTTGATGATCTTGGTCACCTCTCTCATCGCCAGGGAACTCCTTGTTCCCCCCTGATGGTTGAAGTAAGCAACAGTCGTCATGTTGTCTGATTGGAATCTTATGAATCTGGCCTTTGCTAGTTGAGGCCAAGCCCGGAGAGCATTGAATATTGCTCTCAGTTCCAGGATGTTTATCGGGAGAAGAGACTCTTCCTGAGACCATAGACCCTGAGCTTTCAGGGAATCCCAGACCGCGCCCCAGCCTAATAGACTGGCGTCGGTCGTGACAATGACCCAGTCTAGTCTGCGGAAGCTCATTCCCTGGGACAGGTGATCCTGAGTCAGCCACCAACGGAGTGAGTCTCTGGTCTTCTGATCTACTTGAATCACTGGAGACAAGTCTGTATAGTCCCCATTCCACTGTTTGAGCATGCACAGTTGTAATGGTCTTAGATGAATTCGCGCAAAAGGAACTATGTCCATTGCTGCAACCATCAACCCTACTACTTCCATGCACTGAGCTATGGAAGGCCGTAGAACAGAGTGAAGAACTTGACAAGCGTTTAGAAGCTTTGACTCTCTGACATCTGTCAGGAAAATCTTCATTTCTAAAGAATCTATTATTGCTCCCAAGAAAGGGACTCTTGTTGACGGAGACGGGGAACTTTTTTCTATGTTCACCTACCACCCGTGAGATCTGAGAAAGGCTAGAACAATGTCTGTGTGAGCCTTTGTCTTTGAAAGAGACGACGCTTGAATTAGGATGTCGTCCAAGTAAGGTGCCACTGCAATGCCCCTGGGTCTTAGAACCGCTAGAAGGGACCCGAGCACCTTTGTGAAAATCCTTGGAGCAGTGGCTAGTCCAAATGGGAGAGCCACAATAGGTAATGTTTGTCCAGAAAGGCGAACCTTAGGAACTGATGATGATGATCTTTGTGGATAGGAATATGCAGATACGCATCCTTTAGATCCACGGTAGTCATAAATTGACCCTCCAGAATTGGTCTGAAAGTTCCCTCTTTTTTTGGGAACTACGAACAGTTTTGAGTAAAACCCCTGACCTTGTTCCACAGTTGGAACTAGGAGTATCACTCCCATCTTTAACAGGTCTTCTACACAATGTAAGAATGCCTGTCTCTTTACTTGGTTTGAAGATAAGTGAGACATGTGGAACCTTCCCCTTGGGGTTAGTTCCTTGAATTCTAGAAGATAACCCTGAGAGACTATTTCTAGTGCCCAGGGATCCTGAACATCTCTTGCCCAAGCCTGAGCAAAGAGAGAGAGTCTGCCCCCTACTAGATCCGGTTCTGGATCGGGGGCTACCTCTTCATGCTGTCTTGGTAGCAGCAGCAGGTTTCTTGGCCTGTTTACCCTTGTTCCAGCCTTGCATTGATTTCCAAGCTGGTTTAGTCTGGGAAGCGTTACCCTCTTGTCTAGAGGCTGCCGAGTTGGAAGCCGGTCCGTTCCTGAAATTGCGAAAGGAACGAAAATTGGACTTATTCTTAGCCTTGAAAGGTTTATCTTGTGGGAGGGCATGGCCCTTTCCCCCAGTGATGACTGAAATAATCTCTTTCAATTCTGGCCCAAAAGGGGTCTTACCTTTGAAAGGGGTATTAAGCAATTTTGTCTTGGAAGATACATCCGCCAACCAAGACTTTAGCCAGAGCGCTCTGCGCGCCACAATTGTAAACCCTGAATTTTTTGCCGCTAACCTCGCTAACTGCAAAGCGGCGTCTAAAATAAAGGAATTAGCTAACTTAAGTGTGTAAATTCTGTCCATGACTTCCTCATACGGAGTCTCCCTACTGAGCGACTTTTCCAGTTCCTCGAACCAGAACCACGCCTCTGTAGTGACAGGAATAATGCACGCAATAGGTTGAAGGAGGTAACCTTGCTGTACAAAAATCTTTTTAAGCAAACCCTCCAATTTTTTATCCATAGGATCTTTGAAAGCACAATTGTCCTCAATAGGAATGGTCGTGCGCTTGGCTAGAGTAGAAAACTCCCCCTCGACCTTAGGGACTGTTTGCCATGTGTCCTTCCTGGGGTCGACCATAGGGAACAATTTCTTAAATATAGGAGGAGGGACAAAAGGTATGCCTGGCTTCTCCCACTCCTTATTCACTATGTCCGCCACCCGTTTAGGTATCGGAAAAGCATCAGGGTGGACTGGGACCTCAAGGAACTGTCCATCTTGCACAATTTTTCTGGGTTGACCAGATTGTCACAATCATCCAGAGTAGATAGCACCTCCTTAAGTAATGCGCGGAGATGCTCTAATTTAAATTTAAATGTCACAACATCAGGCTCTGCCTGCTGAGAAATTCTTCCTGTATCAGAAATTTCCCCATCTGACAAACCCTCCCTCACTGCCACTTCAGATTGGTGTGAGGGTATGACAGAAAAATTATCATCAGCGCCCTCCTGCTCTACAGTGTTTAAAACAGAGCAATCGCGCTTTCTCTGAAATGCTGGCATTTTGGATAAAATATTAGCTATGGAGTTATCCATTACTGCCGTCAATTACTGCATAGTAACAAGCATTGGCGCGCTAGAAGTACTAGGGGTCGCCTGCGCGGGCATAACTGGTATAGACACAGAAGGAGATGATGTAGAACTATGTCTACTTTCTTCATCTGAGGAATCATCCTGGGCAACTTTACAATTTGTGACAGTTCTGTCCTTACTTTGTTTGGACGCAATGGCACAATTATCACACTATATTTGAAGGGGGAACCACATTGGCTACCATACATACAGAACATGATCTATCTGAAGGTACAGACATGTTAAACAGGCTTAAACTGGTTAATAGCGCACAAAAACCGTTTTAAAACAAAACCGTTACTGTCTCTTTAAATGTTAAACAGGGCACACTTTATTACTGAATATGTGAAAAACTATGAAGGAATTATCCAATCTTTACCAAATTTTCACCACAGTGTCTTAATACATTCAAAGTATTGCACCCCAATTTTCAAGCTGTTAACCCTTAAAATGTGGAAACCGGAGCCGTTTTTAATTTTAACCCCCTTACAGTCCCAGCCACAGCCTTTGCTGCAACTTCACCAATCCCAGGGGGGTATATAATACCAAATGAAGCCTTCTAGGAACGTTTTTAGTGGATTCCAGACCCTCACACATGCAGCTGCATGTACTGAACTCAAAATTAACTGCACAGTAATGGCGCGAAAATGAGGCTCTTAACAAGTGCCTGGTGCTAAAAACGTTCCCCAATGTTATAAAAGTGTGAAATACAACTTCAAACTGCATATAATACTTAAATAAAGCAATCGATTTAGCCCCTAAAAGTGTCTACCAGTTTATAGACCATAATAAGCCCTTTATTCTGTTTGAGACTAAGAAAATGGCTTACTGATCCCCATGAGGGAAAAATGACAGCCTTCCAGCATTACACAGTCTTGTTAGAAATATGGCTAGTCATACCTTGAGCAGAAAAGTCTGCAAACTGTTCCCCCCAACTGAAGTTATCTCATCTCAACAGTCCTATGTGGAAACAGCAAACGATTTTAGTAACTGCTGCTAAAATCATAATCCTCTCACAAACAGAAATCTTCATCTCTTTCTGTTTCAGAGTAAATAGTACATACCAGCACTATTTTAAAATAACAAACTCTTGATAGAAGAATAAAAACTACAACTAAACACCACAAACTCCTCACCATCCCCGAGGAGATGCTACTTGTTCAGAGCGGCAAGGAGAATGACTGGGGGGGGCGGAGCCTGGGAGGGACTATATGGACAGCTCTTGCTGTGTGCTCTCCTTGCCTTTCCCTGTGGGGGAGGAGAATATCCCACAAGTAATGGATGACACCGTGGACCGGACACACCAATGTTGGAGAAACATAATTTATGCTTACCTGATAAATTTATTTCTCTTGTAGTGTATCCAGTCCACGGCCCGCCCTGTCCTTTTAAGGCAGGTCTAAATTTTAATTAAACTACAGTCACCACTGCACCCTATGGTTTCTCCTTTCTCGGCTTGTTTCGGTCGAATGACTGGATATGGCAGTGAGGGGAGGAGCTATATAGCATCTCTGCTGTGGGTGATCCTCTTGCAACTTCCTGTTGGGAAGGAGAATATCCCACAAGTAATGGATGATCCGTGGAGTGGATACACTACAAGAGAAATAAATTTATCAGGTAAGCATAAATGATGTTTTTTACCAAAACTTTACTTTTTACTTTTTGTTTTGCTGGACATTATTTCTTTTGTATTTTTGTCTCATACTCATTATTTGCTCCAATCCTATTTTTTCCTAAAACTTAACTTTTTACTTTTTGATTATATGCAGTCCTAAACTTAAAGACCTAAAACTGTTTATCCTGTTGATTACTCCTTTAGTGAGAACCACAATCAAACTCACTTATATTGTCCACAACAGTTTTAGCTCTCATATTAAACACCACTCACTCAAATTATATGTGTGTATTCACAGATAAATACTCACTATAATTTATGTGAGACACAACCTTAATTTTTATTGGTCTGCTATATCTATTGTTTTGCACATGTTTGTTTTAAACTTCTAACTTATAGTTAGTGTGTGTTACAGAATACCAAGCCTAAAAAAATCAAACAGAATGCTGAACCCTGCTGACCTACAGGCTCATGTCATGGAACTCTCCCATAAAGTAGATCAGTTGACACAGGGTCTTAGAGAACTACATTCAGAGAATTTAACCCTAAAAGGTATTATAAAAGAAGGGTTTAATTCTCCTCCTGTTCCCCCTGAACCACCTATTAGTCCCCCTGAAC
This sequence comes from Bombina bombina, assembly GCF_027579735.1. Taxonomy (NCBI): domain Eukaryota; kingdom Metazoa; phylum Chordata; class Amphibia; order Anura; family Bombinatoridae; genus Bombina; species Bombina bombina. The sequence continues at coordinate 632,643,389 of NC_069505.1, read as the reverse complement.
ACTTCTCAGGTGATAGAAAGACTTTTAGACAGTTTTACAATGCATGCAGAATGTTTATTACACTAAAACCAAAAACATTTCCTACTGAAAGAATTAAAATTCTAACAATAATATCCTATTTAAAAGGAGAACCCCATGCTTGGGCGGACTCCTTGTATGAATCTAATGACCCCATACTTGAAAGCAGAACAAAAGACATGTAGAAGACTATATATCTGAATTTAAAATCTGGCAAAGGGACACACAATGGAACCAGATTTCATTAATAAATCAATTCAGATTAGGTTTATCAGATCCTATAAAAGACGAATTAGTCAGAATTGATCTCCCTGATTCTCTAGAGGCATTAATGGCCCTTACTATTAAAATTGATAGGAGATTCAGAGAGAGAAGGTTAGAGAAACAAACACATGACACAGTAGCCAGATATCATCCTTCACGTCCTGTGACATATAGCTCAAAGGGTAATGCAGAGGCCATGGATATTGGGTTCATTAAAGGACCGCTAACACCAGAGGAAAAGTCTCATCGCAAGGAACATGCACTCTGCATGTACTGTGCCTCCAGGGACCATTCAGTCACGGACTGCCCATCTCTGAAGAGACAGAAATCTGGTGAGTCAATTTGTACTCTACACAACTTTACACTATCTACCCATAAATCAACTTACTTATTAGTTCCCATCTCGTTACAGTGGGAAAAACAGCGACTAAACCTTGAAGCCGTTGTGGACTCTGGCGCTTATGCCAATTATATTGATATCTCTATAGCAAAGAATAAAAATATACCGTTTGTTGTGAAAAAAAATCCGGTTGCTGTACGTTTGATTGATGGTAATAGTTTATCTACAGGTCCCATCACACACCAAACAATCCCCATACTTGTTAACATCCACAATAACCACCAAGAATACATCTCCTTTGATATAATCACCTCTCCAATGTTCCCAGTCATACTCGGGTTACACTGGTTAAGACAACACCAACCTATGATTCATTGGAAACAAAATAATATAGAATTTAACTCACCCTACTGTAATTCTACTTGTCTACTTTCTCAATCTATACTTCACATTAATCAAGATGAAGGGTTAATACCCCACCAGTATCATGATTTTTCATTGGTTTTTGATAAAATAGAGGCAGAATCTCTACCCCCCCATAGAGAGTATGACTGCCCCATAGAACTTATACCAGGGTCAGACATTCCATATGGGCATATCTTCCCTCTATCCCAAACCGAATTAGTAAGGTTAAAAGAATACATAAATGGGGGAGCGGAGCCTACAGCTGTTGCGGAAGGTCGTGTATATGAAGAGCTCCTGACTCTTACTTGGATATAACTATAATTCTCTCTGTTAAAATATAACTTTTGGGTCTGGCACCTTTGTGAAAGTGCCCTGAAGTTTTCCTAGAGGAGTTGGTGAGATAAAATTGTATAGACGGCTCATCCTATGTTCCTCAGCTAGATTGCATGGAAGCTGACCACATGGCAATCAGGCCTACTTTGTGACTCAGTCAATCTATGCCGTCGAGGCTGCCGCACTTACTACCCCCCCCCCCGGGATCCCGATGATTCTGGGTTAAAAGCAGCATAATATTGCTGTCCTTATTTCTACACCACCTCAACATCTTCAAATAGGAGCCTGAAACCAGTATCTACCTTAGCAATGGCGGTAGCGGAGGTAGTCATAAGGGAACTCAGCGCACTCCTTGCTTCTCACCAGGCAGCCTTCACAGACATGCTTCATGAAGCCTGTAGCTCTATCCAGAAAGTCATATATAAAGAATGCAACAGAGACACTCTGAATGGGGAACTTACCACGGGTAGTGATCTCTTAGAGCCCCGACATTCGCCATCTTTGGCCTCTCACCGCAGTAATATGGAAGCTGGCCACCAGACCCCCTGTGAGAACCCCCAGATCACGGGTGCACTCCAGACCTCCTATGACCCGCTAGGGCAGACCAGTGACAGCTTGGTATCAGTGACCTAGATTGCTGAGAGAAAGCGCAGATTTACAGTTCCCTACCCGACTGAGGCCCCACCATATCGGCAGCCCTGGACCCCAAAGAATGCGGCAAACTCTGGTATGGCTCGATCTAAAGGAATTACAAATATTCCCCAGGGAGGATGGGACCGTGCTAGCAGCGGGCAATCACCAGTAAACAACCCACAGACTGAGTGTCTCTTATACTTAATGAGGGGTGAAACCCTTATCACTCGTGACAATCTCTGCCTGCAGGGAATGAGGAGACTTCAACAAAGAGCCCCACGCAAGTGTCGATTTCCACATTCAGGATTCCTCACTCAGGCGAGTATTCCCCAGGAGGATCGACATGGAGTGGGTTAGGAAGGAGACAAGGGCTAATTTATACCCCAGAACAGGGACCACAAGCCCAAAACATCGCTGCGGTGTACATCTATTCCTTTTGAGCGATGCCTTTTCAGAGCGGGGCTGAGTATTAATTAAACAGCTGCCTCCTTTTTGTATATTTGATGGCTATGGGACTGGGACATAATAAAGGATTACAGAACACTTTAATCGATTTGTCCCTAAATGCTACTTAAGCCCCTTGGACTTGGCGCTCCTGGAGTCACCGACTTAAATTTAATATTAGCTAGGGTCCGTTTTGTTTGACTCTCCTAACATCTGGGGTATATGTCTATCCAGGGCTGAAACTGCTCTGTTTCATAAGTTAATATATTATATGGTTTTTGCTTTTACTGTTGATGACTAGACTTATTAACTCTCTATTAAGTTACCGGATGCTTGTTGCACCCACATAGATGTTCAGGTTGGGTATAGACGTGTACTAACTGTCAAAATGGTAAATTGTTCTATGCACTATAAATGGGGCTCACACTCTCTTTAAATGTATGTGCACACTGTACTACTGCAGATGGAATTGTCATATACGCCAATACACTGTTTATAGGCTAATAGCCCTGCTATAACTTATTCGAGGGTCCAATGACTTTATACATAATCACCCTCATTAGTTTCTCAGTGACTCCTGCATAACAGCAATACTTGCCGATCTTGTATTGACATTCTTTCTTGTGAGAGAACTTTTTATGAGGACTATTATTGTCTGAACCTGTACTTCTCCCACTGAAATAGCTGCCCAAGATTACATGCCCTCCTCACTATATGTGCCTCATTAGAAATCACACTGTGGCAACGACTTTGGTTAAGAAAGCTCTATTCCCCAGATTACTGCCAGCTTTAGCGACTGTTAGTGTACCATTGAGATAGCATTGCTGATTTAGTCTTAGGTTCAACCTTTTCTCATATGTATATATGTGACCCCATTTATATTCTGATACAATACTGCTTGTATATAATGACCTGAGAGACTTATTAATATCTCAACTGCTTCCTGATGAGTTACTTTCCTGCCACTAATATTTTCCCATACTACTTACTCATAATGGAGTTACCCTCAAATTATATACAGCCGAATCATTGCTCCAGACAGAGATCTTCTATTCCTCTCATTGGTTTTTGAGAGACGCTGTTCACGGCCGGAACGGTGTGTCCCAATCATACTCTCAGCGTGAGGAATGATGACCTGTTTCACCTACAAAGGTACTATACTGTATATGGGAAGCTCTTACAGCTAACTTAATATCTTCAAGCCTTGAGGTCAGGAACTGTGCTCATTATGATCTCCAAAATGAAGGTCCATATTACATGGTGTCCCTGAAATTTGTGGGAATAGTACCCAGAGGATATAATTAATTTACCACAAATGTGATATGTATATTCTTTTTTTTTTTTTTGGTGGTTAATGCAGTCCTCACTCAATAGTACCCAGCCATTGCAAAGTGAGAGATATTTTATATCATATACTGAGCCAGCAACAATATCTATATATTCTATATCCCTTATCAGCCCTCTTGGTCCCATAATGATTCCTCTCTATTTTAATTGAGGGACATTGAAATAACCATGGCTCATTGCTGGAGGCATTTCCTTACTGCTTTTGCTGTTAATCTGATAGAAGATAGTCAATAATGTTTTATTAATATGAAGTTTGGTATAAAAAGGAGGTTGGTTTTACTTTGAGACCCAAAAGTGGTCTCTCTCTTATTAGAGGACAACCTTCACTCTTAAGTTTTTATATATATGAGACCCAAGAGCGGCCTCCTGAATACCCTTGAAGGTTTACAACTGTTTGTAGCATTAGAGCTTCTCCTCTGAGTCACTTAAGCTTGTATGGGTCCATAAGTGGCCCTTTGAAGTTATAGAGGCACATTATCTCCTTAAAAAAAAAAAAAAATGAGGTTCCATTCTTACTTTTTGGTAGTACTATAGTTTATTGAAGTACTCAATGTATAAGTCACTCTGTATCTGCATGAACTATTGATGTACTTACTATATATGCTTTTGAATACTTGTTTAATGTATTTTTTTAACAACCTCAATAAAGAATAAAAAAATAAAAAAATAAATAAAAAGAATACATAAATGAAAACCTTAGAAAAGGATTCATAAGACCTTCCACCTCTCCTGCAGGTGCAGGCATATTCTTTGTGACCAACAAAGACAAAACCATCAGGCCTATTGTGGATTACCGTGAGCTCAATAAGCGTACTGTAAAAGACCGTTACCCTCTGCCGCTCATCCCTGAACTTATAGAAAGATTGAATGGGTCATCTATTTTCACCAAACTCGACCTCAGAGGTGCTTACAACCTTATCCGTATGCGTTCGGGGGATGAGTGTCTGACGGCGTTCCGTACGAGGTACGGACTTTTTGAATACACGGTAATGCCATTCGGGCTTTGTAATGCCCCTGCAACGTTTCAACGTTATATAAATGACATCTTTAGAGATATATTGGACACCTTCTTAGTAATATATCTTGATGATATATTAATATTCTCTAATACATTGACAGAACATGTAAAACACGTAAGAACAGTCTTGGCACGCCTACAAGCACATAAACTCTACGTTAAAGCTGAAAAATGTATATTTCATAGTAATGATATCACATTCCTGGGGTACCATATCTCATCAAAAGGGATTCAGATGGAAAATTCAAAAGTTCAAGCAATAGTTGATTGGCCCATACCACACAATAAAAGGAATGTACAGAATTTCCTAGGGTTTTCGAATTTCTATCGAAAGTTTATTAAAGGGTTTTCTCACATTGCCAAACCCTTAACTAATCTCACTAAAGATCACACACCATTTGTGTGGTACCCCTCAGCTAATGATGCCTTTAATTATTTAAAAAATGCATTTATTACAGCTCCTATTCTTGCCTATCCTGACCCTCATTTCCAATACACCCTTGAGGTAGATGCATCTGAATATGCATTAGGGGCTGTACTTTCCCAAAGGTCCAAAACCACCAATAAACTACATCCAATAGCATTTTACTCCCGTGTTCTCACATCTTCCGAACTAAACTACCACGTAGGGGAGAAAGAATTGCTCGCCATGAAGAGTGCCTTAGTTAATTGGAGACATTTATTAGAGGGAACCGCTGAACCTATTATTATATATACTGATCATAGAAACTTACAGTATCTCAAAACCAACCGTACACTCACATCTAGACAGGTCAGATGGAGTCTGTTCTTTTCAAGGTGTGATTGTCCTGTAATTAATGATTTCACTAATTCCATTTCGGAATCCTTCACATTACTCTCAGAAAACATCAAAAAGGCCCAAACAGGTCATAAACATTATTATGACCTCCGACATAGAGCTTCCCCTACCTACAATCCTGGGGATTTGGTATGGCTATCCACAAGAAATCTACGTCTCACAGTGCCTAGCCGTAAATTCAACAAATTATTTATTGGACCTTTTCCTGTAACTAAGGTTATCAATGACAACGCTGTGACCTTGATTCTACCCTCACATTATCGAATCCACCCAACCTTTCATGTCTCCCTTCTCAAACCTTATCAGGCACTTAGGAATCATCATCCTTCTTCTGTGGATGAACCCCCTCTAGCTCCTGAAGTAGAGTATGAGGTTGAAAACATCCTGGACTCTCGAAAAGTATCTGGTAGACTCCAGTATTTGATCCACTGGAAGGGCTATCCCCGTGAGGAGGATTCCTGGGAGCCTTCAGTTAATCTCTCAGCCCCAAGACTGGTATCTCTGTTCCACCGTCGACATCCAGCCAGACCTAAACCATGAACCACGGAGTGGTTCCTTAGAGGGGGTACTCTGTCATGAATTGAATGTCTGTCTCTTTAAGGAGACGTTTTTCCTAATCTGAGTCCTGGCTATAAAGGAGCCTGCAACATTCAATACCTTGCTTGGTATTGAAGTTGCATGCTTCCCTGCTTAGCCGCTCTCACTGAGGACTCTGACTCTCTGCCTATTCGTCTGAACTTCACTACTACACGCTGATTGCGTGTCATTCCCTCAACTTCCGGTTTCACGGACCACCGCACTTCCGGTTTTCACGGAACAGAACGCTGCAGCTCTGTAAGCAGCTCTCCCCTCAATCTGTTCTGCCGGTTTGCTTAATTCAAACACTGAACCACCATTGCTCTAATCTATTCTCCCTCCGGAGGTGAGTCTTTGCTGGACATTATTTCTTCTGTATTTTTGTCACAAAACCGTTATTTGCTACCATATTATTTTTACCAAAACTTTACTTTTTACTTTTTGTCTTGCTGGACATTATTTCTTTTGTATTTTTGTCTCATACTCATTATTTGCTCCAATCCTATTTTTTCCCAAAACTTAACTTTTTACTTTTTGATTATATGCAGTCCTAAACTTAAAGACCTAAAACTGTTTATCCTGTTGATTACTCCTTTAGTGAGAACCTCAATCAAACTCACTTATATTGTCCACAACAGTTTTAGCTCTCATATTAAACACCACTCACTCAAATTATATGTGTGTATTCACAGATAAATACTCACTATAATTTATGTGAGACACAACCTTAATTTTTATTGGTCTGCTATATCTATTGTTTTGCACATGTTTGTTTTAAACTTCTAACTTATAGTTAGTGTGTGTTACAGAGTGTGATGAGTACTTGTGTATGTACCTGGGTATTATCACTAGTGTGTAAGTATGATGAGTGCGTGTGTATGTGCATGTACCTGTGTATTATCACTAGAGTGTGAGTATGATGAGTACTTGTGTATGTGCATGTACCTGGGTATTATCACTAGTGTGTGAGTATGATGAGTGCTTGTGTATGTGCATGTACCTGTGTATTATCAGTAGTGTGTGACTCGTATGATAAATACTTGTGTATGTGCATGTACCTGTGTATTATCAGTAGTGTGTGAGTGTGATATTTATATAGCAACAAATATCTGTATATTACAGCCTTGTGCTAGTATAGTATTTGTGTATGCAGATGTGTGTGTTATTACTGTGTGTGCACTTACGTACTTGTGTGTGTTTAACTGTTTAGCTTTTATTATTCAATCCCAGCATGCACTGGGCTGATTTGCATAACCACCTCTGCCCTGTGATGAGCTGTAATTATAAGTTACTGATGAACAAACAACAAATAAAACTAATAGAGACAAAGCTGAGGGAACAGAGGGATAAGCCGGTGTAATTATAATGCACCTGTGTCTGTCTCTCTAATCTAAATGAATCCAGTACTGAGGGCTGATATATATCACAGGGAGCAGCTAATACAGATGCCCAGATGATCCTCAGTGGTCTGGGGTTCAGGCTTCAAACCTGTAGCTGTCTAGGGACAGAGTGGTTCAATTCCCCCTTCTGGGCGTGGGTCTAAGTCACTTGTTTTATTAATGAGCATCAAGAGAGAGAGACATGCTGGGAGCATCAGGAGAGAGAGGCATGGTGGGAGCATCAGGAGAGAGAGAGGTATGCTGGGAGCACCAGGAGAGAGAGAGGCATGGTGGGAGCATCAGGAGAGAGAGAGGCATGCTGGGAGCATCAGGAGAGAGAGAGGTATGCTGGGAGCACCAGGAGAGAGAGAGGCATGCTGGGAGCATCAGGAGAGAGAGAGAGGTATGCTGGGAGCATCAGGAGAGAGAGAGGCATGGTGGGAGCATCAGGAGAGAGAGAGGTATGCTGGGAGCACCAGGAGAGAGAGAGGCATGCTGGGAGCATCAGGAGAGAGAGAGGTATGCTGGGAGCATCAGGAGAGAGAGAGGCATGCTGGGAGCATCAGGAGAGAGAGAGGCATGCTGGGAGCATCAGGAGAAAGAGAGAAGCATGCTGGGAGCATCAGGAGAGACAGAGGCATGCTGGGAGCATCAGGAGAGAGAGAGGCATGCTGGGAGCATCAGGAGAGAGAGGCATGCTGGGAGCACCAGGAGAAAGAGGCATGCTGGGAGTATCACGAGAGAGAGAGGCATACTGGGAGCATCAGGAGAGAGAGAGGCATGCTGGGAGCATCAGGAGAGAAAGGCATGCTGGGAGCACCAGGAGAAAGAGGCATGCTGGGAGCATCAGGAGAGAGAGAGGCATACTGGGAGCATCAGGAGAGAGAGAGAGGGGCATGCTGGGAGCAGCAGGAGAGAGAGGCATGCTGGGAGCATCAGGAGAGAGAGAGAGGGGCATGCTGGGAGCAGCAGGAGAGAGAGGCATGCTGGAAGCATCAGGAGAGAGAGGCATGATGGGACCAGCAGTATTTACTAGGAAGATGGATCTACTAGTGTATAAACGGGTTGTTTATAATAACCAATAATACGGTGAGTATTTGTGTATGCCTGAGTGTATTAGTACTACAGTTTGTGTTTGCATTACCAATATTATGTGTATTAGTGTGTAAGCATTGTGTGTATGTATTGTGTAAGCATTGTGTGTGTGTATTGTGTAAGCATTGTGTGTATGTATTGTGTAACCATTGTGTATGTATTATGAAAGCATTGTGTGTATGTATTGTGTAAGCATTGTGTGTATTAGTGTGTAAGCATTGTGTGTGTATTAGTGTATAATCATTGTGTGTATGTATTGTGTAAGCATTGTGTGTGTGTATTGTGTAAGCATTGTGTGTATGTATTGTGTAAGCATTGTGTGTATTAGTGTGTAAGCATTGTGTGAATGTACTGTGTAAGCATTGTGTGTATTAGTGTGTAAGCATTGTGTGTATGTATTGTGTAAGCATTGTGTGTGTATTAGTGTATAATCATTGTGTGTATGTATTGTGTAAGCATTGTGTGTGTGTATTGTGTAAGCATTGTGTGTATGTATTGTGTAAGCATTGTGTGTATTAGTGTGTAAGCATTGTGTATGTATTATGTAAGCATTGTGTGTATGTATTGTGTAAGCATTGTGTGTATTAATGTGTAAGCATTGTGTGTGTGTATTAGTGTGTAATCATTGTGTGTATGTATTGTGTAAGCATTGTGTGTATTAGTGTGTAAGCATTGTGTGTGTGTATTGTGTAAGCATTGTGTGTATTAGTGTGTAAGCATTGTGTATGTATTAGTGTGTAATCATTGTGTGTATGTATTGTGTAAGCATTGTGTGTATTAGTGTGTAATCATTGTGTGTATGTATTGTGTAAGCATTGTGTGTATTAGTGAGTAAGCATTGTGTGTATGTATTGTGTAAGCATTGTGTGTATGTATTGTGTAAGCATTGTGTGTATTAGTGTGTAAGCATTGTGTGTGTATTAGTGTGTAATCATTGTGTGTATGTATTGTGTAAGCATTGTGTGTATTAGTGTGTAAGCATTGTGTGTGTGTATTGTGTAAGCATTGTGTGTATTAGTGTGTAAGCATTGTGTGTGTATTAGTGTGTAATCATTGTGTGTATGTATTGTGTAAGCATTGTGTGTATTAGTGTGTAATCATTGTGTGTATGTATTGTGTAAGCATTGTGTGTATTAGTGTGTAAGCATTGTGTGTATGTATTGTGTAAGCATTGTGTGTATTAGTGTGTAAGCATTGTGTGTGTATTAATGTGTAATCATTGTGTTATGTATTGTGTAAGCATTGTGTGTATTAGTGTGTAAGCATTGTGTGTGTGTATTGTGTAAGCATTGTGTGTATTAGTGTGTAAGCATTGTGTGTGTGTATGTATTGTGTAAGCATTGTGTGTATGTATTGTGTAAGCATTGTGTGTGTGTATTGTGTAAGCATTGTGTGTATGTATTGTGTAAGCATTGTGTGTATTAGTGTGTAAGCATTGTGTATGTATTGTGTAAGCATTGTGTGTATTAGTGTGTAAGCATTGTGTGTGTGTATTGTGTAAGCATTGTGTGTATTAGTGTGTAAGCATTGTGTGTGTGTGTATGTATTGTGTAAGCATTGTGTGTGTATTAGTGTTTAAGCATTGTGTGTGTATGTATTGTGTAAGCATTGTGTGTATTAGTGTGTAAGCATTGTGTGTGTGTATGTATTGTGTAAGCATTGTGTGTGTATTAGTGTGTAATCATTGTGTGTGTGTGTATGTATTGTGTAAGCATGGTGTGTATTAGTGTGTAAGCATTGTGTGTGTATTAGTGTGTAAGCATTGTGTGTATGTATTGTGTAAGCATTGTGTGTGTGTATGTATTGTGTAAGCATTGTGTGTATTAGTGTGTAAGCATTGTGTGTGTATTAGTGTGCAAGCATTGTGTGTGTGTATTACCAGTATTATTTGAATATGTGTGTATAAGTTTGTAAGCATTATGTGTGTGTGTGTTAGTGTGTAAGTATTGTGTGTGTGTAAGCATTGTGTGTGTATTAGTGTGAAAGCATTGTGTGTGTATTAGTGTGTAAGCATTGTGTGTGTTAGTGTGTAAGCATTGTGTGTGAGTGTATTAGTGTGTAAGCATTGTGTGTGTGTTAGTGTGTAAGCATTGTGTGTGTGTGTGTGTTAGTGTGTAAGCATTGTGTGTGTGTTAGTGTGTAAGCATTGTGTGTGTGTTAGTGTGTAAGCATTGTGTGTGTGTATTAGTGTGAAAGCATTGTGTGTGTATTAGTGTGTAAGCATTGTGTGTGTTAGTGTGTAAGCATTGTGTGTGAGTGTATTAGTGTGTAAGCATTGTGTGTATTAGTGTGTAAGCATTGTGTGTGTATTAGTGTGTAAGCATTGTGTGTGTTAGTGTGTAAGCATTGTGTGTGTATTAGTGTGTAAGCATTGTGTGTGTTAGTGTGTAAGCATTGTGTGTGTATTAGTGTGTAAGCATTGTGTGTGTTAGTGTGTAAGCATTGTGTGTGTATTAGTGTGTAAGCATTGTGTGTGTTAGTGTGTAAGCATTGTGTGTGAGTGTATTAGTGTGTAAGCATTGTGTGTGTGTTAGTGTGTAAGCATTGTGTGTGTATTAGCGTTTAAGCATTGTGTGTGTGTATTAGTGTGTAAGCATTGTGTGTGTGTATAAGTGTGTGTAAGCATTGTGTGTGTGTATAAGTGTGTGTAAGCATTGTGTGTGTATCAGTGTGTAAGCATTGTGTGTGTTTTAGTGTGTAAGCATTGTGTGTGTGTATTACCAGTATTATTTGAATATGTGTTGTTACAGTTGCCTCCAGGCTGGCTGGAAGTTGGACCGTAGAAAAAGATGCTCCTAGCGCTCACCAAAGGATCATCAGCACCGTAGACACCATGACTACTGCGTAGCCACCATAAGTAATGCAGACTCTACGAACCACCGCTGCTGGGCTGGTATCTCACCGTCTGCTCTGCGCCCTGGACCTACGACCAGGCTCCAGTAGGTGAACCTCTTCCTTCTGTGAGCGAAGCAGGATCAGGAACAAGAGCTCAGTAGCTAAGGGAGTGTGAAGAGCATAGCAATCCCTGTAGTGATTATAGCTGTCCCCTACAAACATGAGTCAAGGCTGCAAGTTAGAGGGTCAGAAGAGGTCTAAGGTGCTGGAACACCCAGCCTGGTTTTTATTGAGGTTACATGCAAAAAGAAAGACACTCTCCGGGGGAGGCATAAAATCCCCAATCACTTTGACAGGCCACAATAGAATTACATTACTTCAGCAGATAACAAGTTACACACAAGAAAACAATGCAGTCCATCTTATCAACTAGCAGTCTGACTCTGGAGGTGATTAGACAATGGGAATGTTTATCACTAAACTTAATTAGAGGTGATGCCAGCAAACTTGTATTTAGAAAATAGCTTCTTGAAGCTGAACAAAGTTAACTCTTTCAGTTCTGACCGAAGGGTCTGTCACATAGCACTTAATGGTACACAATGAAAACTAATGCTTTTGTAACAGTGCTCCCTTTCTGTAGAACACTCTGGCATTGTTCACCAAAGTCACAATATGTCCCCAGATGGTTCTTAAAGGGCCATACACACCCAATAAAAGTTAATACGTTTTCAGGGGCACAATCTTCCAGGGGCCATAGTCATGAGGAAGGAGGCTGGCAAATAGGCTTTCCACAATCCGGGGAAGCAGGGCAATTTTCCATTTAAAGGGCCAGTTACAAATAGCAGTTTGTAACATATCTCCCCTTTTGGAGGGAGACTAACCAGGCACCTGACCTTCTGTCGGTCAGTGCCTAAGTTAGTCTCGCAACCCACCCACAAATAAACATTAGCAGCAAAGTAGCCCCCCCACAATAAGTAGTACTGGCCTGTAGGTTCCAGGTTGCTTACACACTAACACACACACAATGCTTACACACTAATGAAAGTGTAGCATCCTCGGCCTTCCTGGCGCAGCTGGGCAAATAGCTGGTGGTACTTGGGGGGCAGAGGCCGGCGGCACTCTGCCCTGGTGCCAGCGCTTCTGCTGGGATGAATGGTTTGCAGGCCAGTCCTGTAACAAGGGGTCTGTAGGGCAGAGGCCAGCAGCACTCTGTCCTGATGCCAGCTCTTCTGCTGGGGGAATTGGGGCATAGTCCTGCCCGGTGGCAAAGGGAACGTGGGGTTCAGTGGGGGTTAACATCTCCACTGTTAACCCTGGGCCCAAGTTAGGAGTTAGCTGGGGAGGGGGAGATTGGCTTACCTCCTCCTCCTGATACTCCGGCGGCCGTTGGGAAGGGAGGTCGATGCTCTCCGCTCCCTGTGGAACATGCTGCGGCTGGGGAGAGAGACCGGTTGTCTCCTCTCCCTGGAAGGCACACTCCGACTGGGGAGGGAGGTCGATGCTCTCCCCTCCCTGTAGCTGGGTCTGTCGCTGGGGATCTGGGCCGCCTGCCCAGCATCCCTGTAGGGCCGGTAGAAAGACTGCGGTCCCATCTCCACCTGCCTGCTGGGGGTCCTCCCAGGACCAGTCTATGAGGCCTGCTGCCTCGGGTATCTCTGGTTGGGGTTGGGGAAGGAGACCGGTTGACTCTTCCCTCTGCACAGTATACTGCCGCTGGGGAGGGAGGTCGCTGCTCTCCTCTCCCTGTAACTCAGGCTGCCGCTGGGGAGGGAGGTCGTTGCTCTCTGCTCCCTGTAACTCACTTTCTCGCTGGAGACCAGGTGTCCATACCCCCAAACTCCACAGTTGGCGCTCAAAGGCTCGTGCCGCTTCGTTCTCAGTATCCAATTCCCGGATGATTCGACTGACTACCTCCTGCGCAGGGTCTGGACCATATCGGACTAGCCGCCTCTTTACCTCTGGAATGAAATCAGCGCCCTCATAGCGACGGATCAGGTTGAGGTGCTCTTCACAGGGTTCTGACCAGTGTCTTGTCAGCTCCATGCTGCTGTAGATAGGGACGCTGCGCAGTGGCTAGCGTTGCCCTCAATAACTCTCATACGATACCAGTGCTGTTGGGGTGCTGCTCCTTGCTCTAGGACGCCATCCCACCGCTGCCGCCAAATGTTACAGTTGCCTCCAGGCTGGCTGGAAGTTGCACCGTAGAAAAGGATGCTCCTAGCGCTCACCAAAGGATCATCAGCACCGTAGACACCATGACTACTGCGTAGCCACCATAAGTAATGCAGACTCTACGAACCACCGCTGCTGGGCTGGTATCTTGCCGTCTGCTCTGCGCCCTGGACCTACGACCAGGCTCCAGTAGGTGAACCTCTTCCTTCTGTAGAGCGAAGCAGGATCAGGAACAAGAGCTCTTACAAGAGCTCAGTATTTAAGGGAGTGTGAAGAGCATAGCAATCCCTGTAGTGATTATAGCTGTCCCCTACAAACATGAGTCAAGGCTGCAAGTTAGAGGGTCAGAAGAGGTCTGAGGTGCTGGAACACCCAGCCTGGTTTTTATTGAGGTTACATGCAAAAAGGACACTCTCAGGGGGAGGCATAAAATCCCCAATCACACATTTGGTACATTTAGATAGAGAGACAACGCCCTTTGACAGGCCACAATAGAATTACATTACTTCAGCAGATAACAAGTTACACACAAGAAAACAATGCAGTCCATCTTATCACTAGCAGTCTGATTAGACAATGGGAATGTTTATCACTAAACTTAATTAGAGCTGATGCCAGCAAACTTGTATTTAGAAAATAGCTTCTTGAAGCTGAACAAAGTTAACTCTTTCAGTTCTGACCGAAGGGTCTGTCACATAGCACTTAATGGTACACAATGAAAACTAATGCTTTTGTAACAGTGCTCCCTTTCTGTGGAACACTCTGGCATTGTTCACCAAAGTCACAATATGTCCCCAGACGGTTCTTAAAGGGCCATACACACCCAATAAAAGTTAATACGTTTTCAGGGGCACAATCTTCCAGGGGCCATAGTCATGAGAAAGGAGGCTGGCAAATAGGCTTTCCACAATCCGGGGAAGCAGGGCAATTTTCCATTTAAAGGGCCAGTTACAAATAGCAGTTTGTAACATGTGTGTATAAGTTTGTAAGCATTATGTGTGTGTTAGTGTGTAAGTATTGTGTGTGTGTAAGCATTGTGTGTGTATTAGTGTGAAAGCATTGTGTTTGTGTATTAGTGTGTAAGCATTGTGTGTGTTAGTGTGTAAGCATTGTGTGTGCATGTATTAGTGTGTAAGCATTGTGTTATGTTAGTGTGTAAGCATTGTGTGTGTATTAGCGTTTAAGCATTGTGTGTGTGTATTAGTGTGTAAGCATTGTGTGTGTATTAGTGTGTGTAAGCATTGTGTGCATCAGTGTGTAAGCATTGTGTGTGTGTATTAGTGTGTAAGCATTGTGTGTGTGTATCAGTGTGTAAGCATTGTGTGTGTATTAGTGTGTAAGCATTGTGTATGTGTATTAGTGTGTAAGCATTGTGTGTGTGTAAGCATTGTGTGTGTATTAGTGTGTAAGCATTGTGTGTGTGTATCAGTGTGTAATATGCAAAAGAAAGAAGTATGGGACAGAAGCGCTCCAAAAAAAAATGAAGCCTACCCTGCAAGATAGTGTAAATGATTTATATGTGCTGTGATATTACTACGTTGAAAAAATAATAATTACTATTAAATTAATAATACTCTTAGTGTTACCAATAAAAAACTAGATGATAGAAAGTGACAAAAGGTGATTTGAACAAAATGTAACAAATTTATTAAAATCCTAAAAATTGCTAATGTAGCACACTAAAGTTGCTATAAGATGCCGGCATCTATAATAATCTCTATAGTAAATACTAAGCGTACCTCTGCATAAATATGTTAACAGTTGTGAGTAACAATCTTACGTAATAAATAGCAGTTAACATATCATAGATAGCTGTTAACATATCATAGATAGCAGTTATATCATAGATAGCAGTTATATCATAGATAGCAGTTATATCATAGATAGCAGTTAACAAAGAGCGATAAAACAAAGACAATACTCATATGTCAAGCTTAAAATGTTCCAAGTAGTTTGTGACTTATTGGTTCGTTGGTGTATAGTGTTTGTTTCTAGTAGTCTTACACTAGTAGCAGAAATAGATTCTTCGGCTGTGCGCAGCTTTATGGTAGTATGTAACTCACAGTTCTCCGCAATACAGACGTGTATTAGCAGTCCGTTGGGAGCTCCGATGGGATGGTGACGTCGGACCTCCTACGGTCCAATCAGCAAGTGCTGTGAATCTCGTCCACTTCAAAAAATCCTGTGTCAAAACACAGAGCAAATCCTCGATTTTCAGCTTAAATTCAAAAGTTGTTTGTTCTGTGTGGAACCTTTAAGGCAACAACTTGATAAATATCAGTAGCAGTCTCTTTTTTTAGATAACAATGTACCTGCAAGGTGTTATAAATACAGATAACGTGAACAGGCTAGGTAACACAGGAATTATTCATATGCCCAAAACATGATATGACAAAGTTTGGGGATGAACCCGATTGTTACAAGTGTTTATAATTCCTGTGTTACCTAGCCTGTTCACTTTATCTGTATTTATAACACCTTGTAGGTACATTGTTTGTGTAAAACTTTGTAGACATAAACTATATGTGTAATTCCTGCTCTAAGTGTTAAGCTTTTATCATTGCCTACCTGGTTTAGGCTTTATGTTAATCAAGCAATCCGGATCAAAGATATCTAAAAAAAGAGACTGCTACTGATCTTTATCAAGCTGTTGCCTTAAAGGTTCCACACAGAACAAACAACTTTTGAATTTAAGCTGAAAATCGAGGATTTGCTCTGTGTTTTGACACAGGATTTTTTGAAGTGGGCGAGATTCACAGCGCTTGCTGATTGGACCGTAGGAGGTCCGACGTCACCATCCCATCGGAGCTCCCAACGGACTGCTAATACACGTCTGTATAGCGGAGAACTGTGAGTTACATACTACCATAAAGCTGTGCACAGCCGAAGAATCTATTTCTACTACTGGTGTAAGGCTACTAGAAACAAACACTATACACCAACGAACCAATAAGTCACAAACTACTTGGAACATTTTTTTTTTTTTTTTTTTTTTAAAAAGCTTTATTTTGTGAACAGTTATAAAATAACAACATGAAAACGATACCATAATAAAGTATTGTTACATCATACAATGTATTCGCACATAAATTCTGTTTTAACATTGCTAATGGTAATCTGTAGCTTGAAACTGTAACTCAATGTCCTTCAGTGAAAACCATAAGCTGTTTACGGATGTAACATGTTGATTAGACCACAGTTGGACCAAGCTTATTCCAGCTCAATTCTCCAAGTAAAACAGTTGGAGTGTTCACATGCATTTCTAAACAGTGCGTTCCATATAAGGAGGAAGGAAAATCAGAGAGAAAAGGAAAGGAGAGTAGAAAGTAGTAAAAGGTGGGGAAGAGAGATGAGGGGAAAAAAAAAAAAAAAAAAAAAAAAAACACCGGGGGGAGGGGGGGGGGGTAAGGTAAGGGAAAGACATCCAGTTCGACACCCTTCTCAGACCTCTGCAAGACCAGTTGAGCTCTTATACCACCTCCAGCACCCTATAGGGCCTTGCCTTCCCAAATTAATGTCATGTATTCATGCGTTTCCATGTTACCAGCCTTCATGTAGTGAAACCGTTCCAAACTCAGCAGATCCCCGACTCCAGCCCTCCACTCCCCCAGAGTCGGCACCTGTGTAGATTTCCAGTGCTTCGGGATAAGACCCTTTGCACAGTTTAAAAGCAAGAGGAACAGTTGGCGTTTCGCTTCTTCAGCTATCTTTGGTATTTCATGATAGATGAGGTACTTAGGGTCGGGAGGAAGTATCATCCCTAGGAGCCTACCAGCCTCCCCAAACACCCCTTCCCAAAAGGGTTGCACAAGAGGGCACCGCCACCACAAGTGCAGCAATGAACCTTCCTCCCCACAGCCCCTCCAGCATTCCCCATTCAAATGGTGATATATCTTCCTCAGTCTCTGCGGGGTCATATACCACCTGCTCAGGAATTTGAAATGCATTTCCTGGAGTCGCATTGAGACCGAAGCTTTTCTTGCTTTATTAAATATTGACCGCCAAGCCAGTGTATCAAACTCAACGCCCAGTTCTCTGTGCCATGCAGCTATATACGAAGGCTTAGCCTCTCCATCTCCTTCTATTAAGAGTTTGTATAGTAAGGAGACCAGGTGGCGCGGAAGAATTGGTGAGGTACATAGTACCTCAAATGGAGTTTTCTGTCTGGTCAAAAGTTCTTTATTTTGTGCATTATTGAAGAAATGCGTCAACTGTGCCACCCGAAACCATGAGGAAAACAATTGAGGATTCCAGATCGCCAGCTCCGCTTGTGTCTTAAGACGATCCCGATCAATTACATTTGATATGGTTACTTCGGAAAGTGCATACGACGACCCCGGAGAGAACACCCTGCTCGCCATTCCAGTATCGGGGTTTTCACACACAGGAGTGACCGGTGCAGTGGCCGAAGAGATATAGCTCTTGGATTTAATAAGCTTATCCCACTCACGGAACACATCTTCTATGAGAGGATACAATGAAATGCATTTAGGACGGTGCCCCACGCTTATCCAAGCCTAAGAGCCGACATTGCCTCTCTGGAGGATCTCCCTGTCCAGTCCTATCCAGGCCTTATCTGTTGATCCATGACACCATTCAACAATTCGCTGGAGAATCATAGCTCTATGATACTCAGCCAGCATAGGAACTCCCGCTCCTCCTCCACTCCTGGGTAGATACATAGTTTTTTTGCCTATCCTGGGTTTCAAGTCATTCCAAATATAAGATTCGATTATCATTTGGATTTGATGTATCAAGTGCTCGGCTGCTGCCAGAGGGACAGTTTGCATAACATATAGCACTCTGGGCAGCACATTCATTTTTGCTACTTGAATTCTACCCATCCACGAGATGGATTTGTTTTTCCATGACGCCAGATCTCCTGCAATAGCGTCTCTGATATTTTTATAGTTAATATTCACTATTTCTCTGAGTGAGGGAGCGAGCCAGATACCTAAGTATCTCAGCTGCTTCTCAGCTATTTTCAGGGGACAACCATGAGTCTGCATCTCAAAGGCCTCACGTGGCATGGTGATATTCAAAATCTCCGATTTCGAAAGATTGAGCAGGAAGTCCGAGACTCGGCCATATGCTTCAAACTCCACCAGAGCCGCCTGCAAAGAGGCACCACTGTCTGCCAGAGTCATCAGCACATCGTCCGCATACATTATCAACTTGTGTTCTGTCTGTCCGACGCGTAGACCTCGAATAGCTGTGTTAGCTCTTATCTTGCTAGCCAACACCTCCATCACGAGAGCAAAGAGCAGGGGAGAAAGTGGGCACCCCTGCCTTGTCCCGTTGGAAATATGAAAGGGCTTGGAGAGCATCCCATTCACTCTGACTCGCGCGCTCGGGTCAGAGTACAGTGAGAACACCCCGTTAATAAAACGGGGACCGAATCCCACCTTCATCAGAGTGTGGCGCATGAAGGACCAATTGACTCGATCAAATGCCTTCTCCGCGTCCGTCGATACAAGTACCAGCGGCGCGGAGTCGGCATGAGCAACAGAGATCAGCTGTATGACCCTAAGAGCGTTGTCTCGAGCTTCTCTGGCAGGGACAAATCCAGCCTGGTCCGTAGATATCAACTGGGGCAGGTATTTTTTAAGGCGGTTTGCTATGACCTTTGCCAAAATCTTAACGTCAACGTTAAGAAGAGAAATTGGTCTATAGCTGCTTGATTGATTCACTGGTTTATTCGGTTTGGGAATGACCGATATAAAAGCCTCCAGCATCGATCGAGGCAGAGCCGGATCACTTAAGAGACGGTTAAACAAGTGGAGCAAACGAGGCACAAGAATCTCCGCAAAAATTTTGTAATACCGAGCCCCGATTCCATCAGGGCCCGGGCTTTTACCAACTTGAAGACTCTTAATAGCCTCCCCGATCTCCTCTGGCACAAAGGGGGCCTCCAACTGTTCTGTCTCATCCTCCGATAATCGTGGCAAATCTATTTCCTCTAAGTAATCTATAATCTCCTGTTCCGGGTTTTGGCCAGTACGGGGCTCCTCCTGTTCCTCATTCAACGAGTGAATGTTGTAAAGGGAATCGTAAAAGCTCCCAAAAGTATTAGCTATTGACTGCCCATCTTTATGGACCAATCCATGATCATCAATTAACTCAAAGACATATGAATTAAGTCTTTTTCGCGCAAGCGCTCGGGCCAGAAGTTTCCCAGCTTTGTTGCCATGTTCGAAAAACCTTTGCCGCAACACAAGAGCCTTTTTATGTTGCTCTTCTTGTAGGTGCCTCAACAGCGCTGATCTGGCCTCTGTAAGTTCCTCCTGCAACCCATTATCATTAGGGTTATTCTTATGTGCCGTTTCTTTCAGAGCCACCTGCGTCAGCAAGCATGTATATAGCTCTCTTTTAGATCTACGTAGTGCAGCACAGTGCCTCATCAGAATGCCTCTGAGCACACATTTGTGAGCCTCCCATACAGTAAAACTGTCGACTATGCCATCTGTATTTAGGCAAAAGTATTCGTCTAGTTTTTCATGCAGCTCTTTTCTCAAGAGCTGGTCATTCAGGAGATATTCATCTAACCTCCATATGTAAGGTGTTATTGGAGAGTCAGGCCATTCAATCGTGCAGCGGACTGGAGCGTGGTCCGACCAAGTAATTGTATTGATATTACTGTTTGTTATAACTGCCAGTCCAGCGGAATCCGCAAATAGGTAATCTATCCTCGTGTATTTCCTATGAGGATGTGAATAAAATGTATAGTTTTTAATTAAGGGGTGAAAAGTACGCCAGACATCATGCACAACCAGGTCCGCGAGTGACTTAGTGAGATGTTTAATTACCTTGTGGGGAGCACTGGATAGACCATCAGAGGTGTCCAAGATAGGATTTAAGGACACATTAAAGTCCCCTCCCAGATAAAGAGTACCCTCCTGCACCTCCATAATTTTAAGCATAACTTTTTTAAAGAACAGATCCTGAGCTCTATTTGGGAAGTAAAGATTGGCCAGGGTCATAGGCCTGCCGTATAGCTTACCGGTCAAGATTAGGTATCTACCATTTGGGTCTCCTATCATTTGACCCAGCTGGAAAGGCACTGTGGGACGGAGCAGTATTCCCACTCCATTCTTTTTTGATGGACCTGAGGCGAAATAGGCTGTCGGAAAGTGTCTATTGAACCATTTCGGTTCCCTCAGTTTGGCGAAATGCGTCTCTTGAAGAAAGACAACATCGCCACCCATCCTATGAAGGTCCCGGGTAACTATAGATCTCTTATTTGGACCGTTAAGGCCCTTGACATTGATAGTGATGAGCTCAATTGTATGACACTTAGCCATTGTGTGTGACTTAGCCATTTGTAGTTTATTAATCATACACCTACAAGTGGAGGGGGGACAGGGGAAGAGGAAAAAAAAAAAAAATAAAAAAAAAAAAAAAAAATATATATAAACCCCTAATGGACGGGGAAGAGAGAGGGAAGGTGTAAGTTAGCAAAAGAAGAACTTAGGTTAATGACAGTCCAATGAAGTAGAGAAGGAATTAAAGGGGGTCAGAGGCCTAGTATAGACCAAGCCTGAAAATGGAAGAACACCTTTCCCAAAGAAAGTAAGTGGGCTAGGTTTAAGATGGAAAGGATAATATCCAAGCCAAGAAAAAACAAAAGTAATAAACAACCGGAGGTAGTAACCTCATCACTCTTATACATGTAATATCAATAGAAGAATAAACTTTGTAGGTAATCATGACCCATAAATGCAAATGAAAACTATATTGCTAGAACCGAACATACATTTAAATATAACCACAGAAGCACACTACAATCCCCCCGCCCGAAGAAACCCAGCAAAGAGAGGCTCTCAACACTGTGAATTTTTCATATGTCTAAATTTTATATGTCCCTTCCTATTAACAATCCCTCCCCTCCCTCCATACCCCCATACCCCCTGCCCTTATCCCCCTCTTTTTTTTTTTTTTTTTTTCCCCTTTCTTCTCTTCTCTTCTTTTATACTTTTTCCTTTTTGTCACAAATATAATGAATTCAGTTTGAGATTGTAACACACTTATATAAGGGGCATGGAGTCTAAAGAACCTTAAGATGCACTATGACCCTTACCCCCTACAGCTCTTGTGACTACAAGAAATAAGGAGGGGTAGACCCCCCAACTAAAGTGATTGTGCTGTTCTTCCCATCTCAACCCTCAGAAGGCTCATCAAAAAGTAGTATGAGGGCCACCAAAACCCTGTGGGGAATGGAAGCATGCTGAACCCTGAGAGTCGCCAAGCCCCACCCCTCCCGTCCTATCAGAGCCAAAAGGAGATAACAAACATTTAATACAGATAAATATATAAACAGTTGTGAAACTAGGTTTTTGTGGTACTCACATAAATCCCATCTAACCTTAATATTCCCCACCCCCCTTAGAAAGAGCCAAGCCCCTCATACATATTTACACAGTACACTATATTTATGATTAGTTAAGTGCTCTGACAAATATAATCATCATCTACAGTTTCAGCCTAGAGGGCAATCTTGTTGCTAGAGCAGATACTTGGAACATTTTAAGCTTGACATATGAGTATTGTCTTTGTTTTATCGCTCTTTGTTAACTGCTATCTATGATATAACTGCTATCTATGATATAACTGCTATCTATGATATAACTGCTATCTATGATATGTTAACAGCTATCTATGATATAACTGCTATCTATGATATGTTAACTGCTATTTATTATGTAAGAATGTTACTCACAACTGTTAACATATTTATGCAGAGGTACGCTTAGTATTTACTATAGAGATTATTATAGATGCCGGCATCTTATAGCAACTTTAGTGTGTTACATTAGCAATTTTTAGGATTTTAATAAATTTGTTACATTTTGTTCAAATCACTTTTTGTCACTTTCTATCATCTAGTTTCTCTTATAAGGTGTATCCAGTCCACGGATCATCCATTACTTGTGGGATATTCTCATTCCTAACAGGAAGTTGCAAGAGGACACCCACAGCAGAGCTGTTATATAGCTCCTCCCCTAACTGCCATATCCAGTCATTCTCTTGCAACTCTCAACACGCATGGAGGTAGTAAGAGAGAGTGGTGAAATATAGTTAGTTTTTTATCTTCAATCAAAAGTTTGTTATTTTAAATGGTACCGGAGTTGTACTATTTTATCCCAGGCAGTAAATAGAAGAAGAATCTGCCTGAGTTTTCTATGATCTTAGCAGGTTGTAACTAAGATCCATTGCTGTTCTCACATATGTCTGAGGAGAGAGGTAACTTCAGCGGGAGAATGGCGTGCAGGTTACTCTGCTATGAGGTATGTGCAGTTATAATTTTTTCTAGAAATGGAAAATGCTAGAAAATGCTGCTGATACCGGATTAATGTAAGTTAAGCCTGAATACAGTGATTTAATAGCGACTGGTATCATGCTTACTCTCAGGGGTAATACCCTTATAAAATTGCAATATAAAACGTTTGCTGGCATGTTTAATCATTTTTATATATGCTTTGGTGATAAAACTTTATTGGGGCCTAGTTTTTTCCACATGGCTGGCTTAAATTTTGCCTAGAAACAGTTTCCTGAGGCTTTCCACTGTTGTAGTATAAAAGTTACAGTTGCTGCAGTTAAAATTACAAACCGTGACATCCAGCTTCCCTCAGGAGTCCCCTGTATGCTATAGGACATCTCTAAAGGGCTCAAAGGCTTTCCAAAGTCGTTTATTGGGGAAGGTAGGGCCACAGCAGGCTGTGGCAGTTTGTTGTGTCTGTTAAAAAACGTCTATATCGTTTTTTTGATCCGTTTTTTTTTAATTAAGGGGTTAATCATCCATTTGCAAGTGGGTGCAACTCTCTGTTACCTGATTACATACACTGTAAAAATTTCGTTTGATTTACTGCCTTTTTTCACTGTTTTTCAAATTTAGACAAAATTTGTTTCTCTTAAAGGCACTGTACCGTTTTTTATATTTGCTTGTTAACTTGATTTAAAGTGTTTTCCAAGCTTGCTAGTCTCATTGCTAGTCTTTACAAACATGTCTGACATAGAGGAAACTCCTTGTTCATTATGTTTAAAAGCCATGGTGGAACCCCCTCTTAGAATGTGTACCAAATGTACTGATTTCACTTTAAGCAATAAAGATCATATTCTGTTTTTAAATAAATTTATCACCAGAGGAATCTGACGAGGGGGAAGTTATGCCGACTAACTCTCCCCATGTGTCAGATCCTTTGACTCCCGCTCAAGGGACTCACGCTCAAATGGCGCCAAGTACATCTAGGGCGCCCATAGCGATTACTTTACAAGACATGGTGGCAGTCATGGATAATACACTGTCAGCGGTATTAACTAGACTACCTGAATTTAGAGGTAAGCGAGATAGCTCTGGGGTTAGACGAAATGCAGAGCATACTGACGCTTTAAGAACCATGTCTGATACTGCCTCACAATATGCAGAAGCTGAGGAAGGAGAGCTTCAGTCTGTGGGTGATGTTTCTGACTCAGGAAAGATGATGCAACCTGATTCTGATATTTCTACATTTAAATTTAAGCTTGAACACCTCCGCATGTTTCTCAGGGAGGCTTTAGCTGCTCTGAATGACTGTGATACAATTGCAGTGCCAGAGAAATTGTGTAGACTGGATAAATACTATGCAGTGCCGGTGTGTACTGATGTTTTTCCAATACCTAAAAGGTTTACAGAAATTATTAATAAGGAATGGGATAGACCAGGTGTGACTTTCTCTTCCCCTCCTATTTTTAGAAAAATGATTCCAATAGACGCCACCACACGGGACTTATGACAGACAGTTCCTAAGGTGGAGGGAGCAGTTTCTACTTTAGCAAAGCGTACTACTATCCCTGTAGAGGACAGTTGTGCTTTTTTAGATCCAATGGATAAAAAATTAGAAGGTTACCTTAAGAAAATGTTTATTCAATAAGGTTTTATCCTACAGCCCCTTGCATGCATTGCTCCTGTCACTGCTGCTGTGGCGTTCTGGTTTGAGTCTCTGGAAGAGGCTTTACAGGTAGCGACTCAATTGGATGACATACTTGGCAAGTTTAGAGCACTTAAGCTAGCCAATTCCTTTGTTTTCTGATGCCATTGTTCATTTGACTAAACTAACGGCTAAGAATTCTGGTTTTGCCATACAGGCGCGCAGGGCGCTATGGCTTAAATCATGGTCAGCTGACGTAACTTCAAAATCTAAGCTGCTTAACATTCCATTCAAGGGGCAGACCCTATTCGGGCCTGGTTTGAAGGAGATTATTGCTGATATCACTGGAGGAAAAGGTCATGCCCTTCCTCAGGACAGGTCCAAATCAAGGGCCAAACAGTCTAATTTTCGTGCCTTTCGAAACTTCAAGGCAAGTGCGGCATCAACTTTCTCTAATGCAAACAAGAGGGAACTTTTGCTCAGTCCAAGATGGTCTGGAGACCAAACCAGACCTGGGACAAAGGTAAGCAGGCCAAAAAGCCTGCTGCTGCCTCTAAGACAGCATGAAGGAACGGCCCCCTATCCGGTAACGGATCTAGTAGGGGGCAGACTTTCGCTCTTCGCCCAGGCGTGGGCAAGAGATGTCCAGGATTCCTGGGTGTTGGAAATTATATCCCAGGGATATCTTCTGGACTTCAAAGCTTCCCCCCCAAAAGGGAGATTTCACCTTTCACAATTATCTGCAAACCAGATAAAGAGAGAGGCATTCTTACACTGTGTACGAGACCTCCTAGTTATGGGAGTGATCCATCCAGTTCCAAAGGAGGAACAGGGACAGGGTTTTTACTCAAATCTGTTTGTGGTTCCCAAAAAAGAGGAAACCTTCAGACCAATTTTGGATCTAAAGATCTTAAACAAATTCCTCAGAGTTCCATCATTCAAGATGGAAACTATTCGTACCATCCTACCTATGATCCAGGAGGGTCAATATATGACTACAGTGGATTTAAAGGATGCTTATCTTCACATTCCGATAACAAAGATCATCATCGGTTTCTCAGGTTTGCCTTTCTAGACAGGCATTACCAGTTTGTATCTCTTCCCTTTGGATTAGCTACAGCCCCAAGAATCTTTACGGAGGTTCTAGGGTCGCTTCTGGCGGTCCTAAGGCCGCGGGGCATAGCAGTGGCCCCTTATATAGACGACATCCTGATACAGATGTCAAACTTCCAAATTGCCAAGTCTCATATGGACGTAGTACTGGCATTTCTGAGATCGCATGGGTGGAAAGTGAACGAGGAAAAGAGTTCTCTATCCCCACTCACAAGAGTTTCCTTCCTAGGGACTCTGATAGATTCTGTAGAAATGAAAATTTACCTGATGGAGTCCAGGTTATCAAAGCTTCTAAATTCCTGCCGCGTTCTTCATTCCATTCCGCGCCCTTCGGTGGCTCAGTGCATGGAAGTAATCGGCTTAATGGTAGCGGCAATGGACATAGTGCCGTTTGCATGCCTACATCTCAGAACGCTGCAACTATGCATGCTCAGTCAGTGGAACGGGGATTACACAGATTTTTCCCCTCTACTAAAGCTGGATCAAGAGACCATGGATTCTCTTCTCTGGTGGCTATCTCGGGTCCATCTGTCCAAAGGTATGACCTTTCGCAGGCCAGATTGGACAATTGTAACAACAGATGCCAGCCTTCTAGGTTGGGGTGCAGTCTGGAACTCCCTGAAGGCTCAGGGATTGTGGACTCAGGAGGAGACACTCCTTCCAATAAATATTCTGGAAGAGCGATATTCAATGCTCTTCAGGCTTGGCCTCAGTTAGCAACTCTGAGGTACATTAGATTTCAGTCGGACAACATTACGACTGTGGCTTACATCAACCATCAAGGGGGAACAAGAAGTTCCCTAGCGATGTTAGAAGTCTCAAAGATAATTTGCTGGGCAGAGACTCACTCTTGCCACCTATCAGCTATCCATATCCCCGGTGTAGAGAACTGGGAGGCGGATTTTTTAAGTCGTCAGACTTTTCATCCGGGAGAGTGGGAACTCCATCCGGAGGTGTTTGCACAATTGATTCATCATTGGGGCAAACCAGAACTGGATCTCATGGCGTCTTGCTAGAACACCAAGCTTCCTTGTTACGGATCCAGGTCCAGGGATCCCAAGGCGACGCTAATAGATGCTCTAGCAGCGCCCTGGTCTTTCAACCTGGCTTATGTGTTTCCACCGTTTCCTCTGCTCCCTCGACTGATTGCCAAGGTCAAGCAGGAGAGAGCATCAGTGATTTTGATAGCGCCTGCGTGGCCACGCAGGACCTGGTATGCAGATCTGGTGGACATGTCATCCTTTCCACCATGGACTCTGCCTCTGAGACAGGACCTTCTACTTTAGGGTCCTTTCAACCATCCAAATCTAATTTCTCTGAGACTGACTGCCTGGAGATTGAACGCTTGATTTTATCAAAGCGTGACTTCTCCGATTCAGTCATTGATACCTTAATACAGGCACGAAAGCCTGTCACCAGTAAAATTTACCATAAAATATGGCATACATATCTTTATTGGTGTGAATCCAAGGGTTAGGATTCCCAGGATATTATCTTTTCTCCAAGATGGTTTGGAAAAAGGATTGTCAGCTAGTTCCTTAAAAGGACAGATTTCTGCTCTGTCTATTCTTTTGTACAAGCGTCTGGCAGATGTTCCAGATGTTCATGCATTTTGTCAGGCTTTGGTTAGAATCAAGCCTGTGTTTAAACCTGTTGCTCCCCCATGGAGCTTAAATTTGGTTCTTAAGGTTCTTCAAGGAGTTCAGTTTGAACCTCTTCATTCCATAGATATCAAACTTTTATCTTGGAAAGTTCTGTTTTTGGTAGCTATTTCCTTGGCTCGTAGAGTCTCCGAGTTATCTGCTTTACAATGTGATTCTCCTTATCTGATCTTCCATACGGATAAGGTAGTCCTGCGTACCAAACCTGGGTTTTTACCTAAGGTGGTATCTAACAAGAATATCAATCAAGAGATTGTTGTTCCATCCTTGTGTCCTAATCCTTCTTCAAAGAAGGAACGTCTATTACACAATCTGGACGTGGTTCGTGCTTTAAAGTTTTACTTACAAGCTACTAAAGATTTTTCTCAAACATCTGCTTTGTTTGTTGTCTACTCTGGACAGAGGAGAGGTCAAAAGGCTTCGGCAACCTCTCTTTCTTTTTGGCTAAGAAGCATAATCCGCTTAGCCTATGAGACTGCTGGCCAGCAGCCTCCTGAAAGGATTACAGCTCATTCTACTAGAGCTGTGGCTTCCACTTGGGCCTTTAAAAATGAGGCTTCTGTTGAACAGATTTGCAAGGCGGCGACTTGGTCTTCACTTCATACTTTTTCAAAATTCTACAAATTTGATACTTTTGCTTCTTCGGAGGCTATTTTTGGGAGAAATGTTTTACAGGCAGTGGTACCTTCTGTTTAAGTACCTGCCTTGTCCCTCCCTTCATCCGTGTACTTTAGCTTTGGTATTGGTATCCCACAAGTAATGGATGATCTGTGGACTGGATACACCTTACAAGAGAAAACACAATTTATGCTTACCTGAGAAATTTATTTCTCTTGTGGTGTATCCAGTCCACGGCCCGCCCTGTCATTTTAAGGCAGGTAATTTTTTCATTTAAACTACAGTCACCACTGCACCCTATGGTTTCTCCTTTCTCTGCGTGTTTTCGGTTGAATGACTGGATATGGCAGTTAGGGGAGGAGCTATATAGACAGCTCTGCTGTGGGTGTCCTCTTGCAACTTCCTGTTGGGAATGAGAATATCCCACAAGTAATGGATGATCCGTGGACTGGATACACCACAAGAGAAATAAATTTATCAGGTAAGCATACATTATGTTTTTTTATTGGTAACACTAAGAGTATTATTAATTTAATAGTAATTATTATTTTTTCAACATAGTAATATCACAGCACATATAAATCATTTACACTATCTTGCAAGGTAGGCTTCATTTTTTTGGAGCGCTTCTGTCTCACACTTCCTTTTTTTGCATATTATCTTTTGGATCTTTTCATGGGAATCAATGATCCCTTATAGGAACAGATAGCAATATACCTTTTAAGCTAGCACTCACACCACTCCCCTTCTTTTTCTTGTATCAGTGTGTAAGCATTGTGTGTGTGTGTATCAGTGTGTAAGCATTGTGTGTGTTTATCACTGTGTAAGCATTGTGTGTGTGTGTGTGTGTGTATTAGTGTATAAGCATTGTGTGTGTGTATCAGAGTGTAAGCATTGTGTATGTGTGTGTGTGTGTATGAGTGTGTAAGCATTGTGTGTGTGTATCACTGTGTAAGCATTGTGTGTGTGTGTGTGTATTAGTGTGTAAGCATTGTGTGTGTGTATCAGTGTGTAAGCATTGTGTGTGTGTATATCAGTGTGTAAGCATTGTGTGTGTGTATCACTGTGTAAGCATTGTGTGTGTGTGTGTGTGTGTGTATTAGTGTGTAAGCATTGTGTGTATATTAGTGTGTAAGCATTGTGTGTGTGTGTGTGTGTGTATTAGTGTGTAAGCATTGTGTGTGTGTGTATCAGTGTGTAAGCATTGTGTGTGTATATCAGTGTGTAAGCATTGTGTGTGTGTGTGTGTATTAGTGTGTAAGCATTGTGTGTGTATTAGTGTGTAAGCATTGTGTGTGTATCAGTGTGTAAGCATTGTGTGTGTGTGTATTAGTGTGTAAGCATTGTGTGTGTATTAGTGTGTAAGCATTGTGTGTGTGTGTATTAGTGTGTAAGCATTGTGTGTGTTTGTATCAGTGTGTAAGTGTGTGGGTGTGTATTAGTGTGTAAGCATTGTGTGTGTGTATCAGTGTGTAAGCATTGTGTGTGTATATCAGTGTGTAAGCATTGTGTGTGGGTGTGTATTAGTGTGTAAGCATTGTGTGTGTGTGTATCAGTGTGTAAGCATTGTGTGTGTATATCAGTGTGTAAGCATTGTGTGTGTATATTAGTGTGTAAGCATTGTGTGTGTGTATTAGTGTGTAAGGATTGTGTGTGTGTGTGTAAGCATTGTGTGTGTGTGTATCAGTGTGTAAGCATTGTGTGTGGGTGTGTATTAGTGTGTAAGCATTGTGTGTGTATCAGTGTGTAAGCATTGTGTGTGTGTGTATCAGTGTGTAAGCATTGTGTGTGTGTATACCAGTGTGTAAGCATTGTGTGTGTATATTAGTGTGTAAGCATTGTGTGTGTGTGTGTGTGTATTAGTGTGTAAGCATTGTGTGTGTATTAGTGTGTAAGCATTGTGTGTGTGTGTATCAGTGTGTAAGCATTGTGTGTGGGTGTGTATTAGTGTGTAAGCATTGTGTGTGTGTGTATCAGTGTGTAAGCATTGTGTGTGTGTGTGTATCAGTGTGTAAGCATTGTGTGTGTGTATATCAGTGTGTAAGCATTGTGTGTGTATATTAGTGTGTAAGCATTGTGTGTGTGTGTGTGTATTAGTGTGTAAGCATTGTGTGTGTGTATCACTGTGTAAGCATTGTGTGTGTGTGTGTATTAGTGTGTAAGCATTGTGTGTGTATTAGTGTGTAATCATTGTGTGTGTGTGTATCAGTGTGTAAGCATTGTGTGTGTATCAGTGTGTAAGCATTATGTGTGTGTGTATTAGTGTGTAAGCATTGTGTGTGTATTAGTGTGTAAGCATTGTGTGTGTGTATCAGTGTGTAAACATTGTGTGCGTGTATCAGTGTGTAAGCACTGTGTGTGTATTAGTGTGTAAGCATTGTGTGTGTATCAGTGTGTAAGCATTGTGTGTGTGTATCAGTGTGTAAGCATTGTGTGTGCATATTAGTGTGTAAGCATTGTGTGTGTGTATAAGTGTGTAAGCATTGTGTGTGTATATTAGTGTGTAAGCATTGTGTGTGTATCAATGTGTAAGCATTGTGTGTGTATCAGTGTGTAAGCATTGTGTGTGTGTGTATTAGTGTGTAAGCATTGTGTGTGTGTTAGTGTGTAAGCATTGTGTGTGTGTATTATTGTGTAAGCATTGTGTGTGTGTGTGTGTGTATCAGTGTGTAAGCATTGTGTGTGTATTAGTGTGTAATCGTTGTGTGTGTGTGTGTGTATCAGTGTGTAAGTATTGTGTGTGTGTGTGTATCAGTGTGTAAGCATTGTGTGTGTGTATATCAGTGTGTAAGCATTGTGTGTATTAGTGTGTAAGCATTGTGTGTGTGTATCCGTGTGTAAGCATTGTGTGTGTATCAGTGTGTAAGCATTGTGTGTGTGTATTAGTGTGTAATCATTGTGTGTATATTAGTGTGTATAAGCATTGTGTGTGTGTATCAGTGTGTAAGCATTGTGTGTATGTATCAGTGTGTAAGCATTGTGTGTGTGTATCAGTGTGTAAGCATTGTGTGTGTGTATATCAGTGTGTAAGCATTGTGTGTGTATATTAGTGTGTAAGCATTGTGTGTATTAGTTTGTAAGCATTGTGTGTGTGTATCAGTGTGTAAGCATTGTGTGTATATTAGTGTGTAAGCATTGTGTGTATATTAGTGTGTAAGCATTGTGTGTGTATCAGTGTGTAAGCATTGTGTGTGTGTGTATCAGTGTGTAAGCATTGTGTGTGTGTATTAGTGTGTAAGCATTGTGTATATTAGTGTGTAAGCATTGTGTGTGTGTATCAGTGTGTAAGCATTGTGTGTATATTAGTGTGTAAGCATTGTGTGTATATTAGTGTGTAAGCATTGTGTGTGTATCAGTGTGTAAGCTTTGTGTGTGTGTATCAGTGTGTAAGCATTGTGTGTGTGTGTGTGTATTAGTGTGTAATCATTGTGTGTATATTAGTGTGTAAGCATTGTGTGTGTGTATATATTAATGTGTAAGCATTGTGTGTATATTAGTGTGTAATCATTGTGTGTGTGTATGTAGCGGAGAGGCAGTAGGATCCGCAATATCTTTTAGTTAGGCAGAGACATCCTCATCTTAAAAATGTCGTCTAAAAAATTCAGTCCAAGTTTAAGTCTAAATCAGCTATTTATTTTGCTTCTAGCCACTGCTTAAAAACTGGTGCAACAACTACAACTGCTAACAACAACTGTCTTAGACAATACAGTTACTCAAAACTGAAGTTAACCCCTCCAGTACTGTTGGATTTGCACCCTGTACCTATAATGGGCACAGGGTGACTTAACATAATGCCCGAATCCATTATCCGTAGGGAGGTTGACAGAGGGGTCTGTCACATGGCCCCCTCCTGGTGGGACACTCCGGCAGACCCGGCTTGACCCTTTGGCGGGTGAACTTGGGGATGACCGGACTAGGAGGTGGTAGGAATGTCAGTTTGCCGGGACAATCCATCTGCATTCCCGTTATGAGAGAGAATTCCTGTCCGTATAAATAAGGGTTCAACTTCTTCAGTGCCCAGAACAGGGCTAAACATTCCTTCAAGTTTTTGTTTTCAGAGACGCTTCTTTCCAGTTGGAGACAAATCTCATCGGTTTCTTTACGAGTTTTTTGTACCTGCTCTTTATAGGTATCCACAAGCCCTTCATAGTGACGTAGGTTGCCCTTGAGTTGCTGCACCTCACTATGAGCCAGCATCAGCTTCTCCTCCAGTGTTGCTAAGTTTGTCTTTACTGTTTCATGTTCCACTCTGAAGCTGGTGTTTTCTGCGGTCTGTCGGTGCAGCTTGTCTAGCAGAGATTCCCGTTCTAAACGTGCTTTTTCCTCTGTGCTCCTCTTCTCTCCCGCTAGCACTGTTACGTGATTGTTTAACGTGACCATTTCATCCTCTACTTGACTCTTCTCCTTCATCAGCGCATTGTAACGGGACTTCCACGTATCAATAGCGGAAAGAGATTTACTGAGCTCAGCAGCAGGTGGGTCAGTCTCTGTGGCACGGATCTGGGCACGGGTAGTCACAGGGTTAACATCGGCGGGACCCATGGGAGCGTAGACAGAAACAAGGGGGCCAAGTTATTTCCAAGGAGAACATCAGCTGGTAAGTCCTTCATGACCCCCACATTCACATGTCTAGAGCCCACTCCCCAATCCAAGTGTACCCGGGCAACAGGTAGGCGAAACACAGCGCCCCCTGCTACCCTCACAGCCACAGTGTCTCCGGTGTGCTGGTTCTCAGACACCAAGTTCTTTTGGAGCAAGGTCATGGTAGCACCAGTATCCCGTAGACCACTGACCTCCTTCCCATTCATTTTAACCAGTTGCCGGTGTTGTTGCCGGTTATCCCGGTGGGCAGCTTGCACGGGGTCTGCTTCATGTAGGTGTAGGTGCACAGCATTCTTCCTCCTCTACGCAGTGGGCAGCAGGTTGAGGGTTACTTGGGTTTCCGCCGGCGGGTCTCCTCCAGGACTGTGCTTAGTTCGCTGTGTTTAGGGGACACTCTAGTCTTTTGTGCCCTAGTTGCTTACATCCAAAGCACCGAATAGGCTGTGAGTAATCCCGTGAGTTGAACCGGGCTGTCTGAGGATAGTTTGTGGCTGAAGCCGGTGTGGTAGAGCGGTGCGCCGGGGGTTGGTAACTGGTAGCTGCTGG
Source organism: Bombina bombina (assembly GCF_027579735.1). Taxonomy (NCBI): domain Eukaryota; kingdom Metazoa; phylum Chordata; class Amphibia; order Anura; family Bombinatoridae; genus Bombina; species Bombina bombina. The sequence continues at coordinate 632,610,266 of NC_069505.1, read as the reverse complement.
GGTGACTGGGGGTCTGTACTCCACTCTGGCAGGGATCTTAGTGGTAGCAGTGTCCAGTTTGCGGGCATCCGTATACTCATCTGCCAGACGAGCAGCTTCATGCAGAGTGGAGGGTTTACGGTCCTGAACCCACTCTCTAACTCCTGTGGATAACTTTTCGAAGCAATGTTCCAACAGGAATAGCTGCTGCACCTCTTCCCCAGATACGGCTTGGCACCCCGCTATCCAGTGAGCTGCTGTGCACCTTATATGCCCACTCGACGTAGGAATCTCCAGCTAGTTTAGCAGTGTCTCTGAACCGTCTCCTGTATGCCTCCGGTGTAATCGCATACCTGGAGAGCAGAGCCTCTTTTACAGCATTATAATCCCAGACTTCCTCATCTGGAATGACCCGAAAAGCCTCGCTGGCCCGGCCGGATAATTTTCCGGATAATATCGTGACCCAGTCCTCTGCGGGTACCTTGTGTAGTGCACATTGCCTCTCAAAATCCGCAAGGTACCCATCAATCTCTCCTTCTGTTTCCATGAAGTTTTTAAAAGCTGCAAAATGTACCTTTCTCTTTCCCACTGGGGTTGCTGTGACTTGGGCTGCTGCAGCGCTGCTTTGGTGAAGTAGGTTGGCATCCACAGCTGCTATGACCCGGTCGATAATTTCGGCAGTCGGGTTGGGGCCATAATGTGCCAGTCTTATTTTAACTGCCCGGTCAAAGCTTGCTTCTTCGGGAGTTCTGTCTGATATGCTGGGCTCATTGGTTCCTTCGGGCCCTGGTACTCCGTCCATCTTAGCCAGTATTGTAATAATCTTCCTCTTCCTGAGGTTACTGGCTTGTCTGCCCGTTGTTCTAGCAGGTCTTTAAGGGTGGCTCTTTTCAGCCTTTCATACGGTATTCCCATTATGTCCAGATGTGTAGTTGCTCTTCTGGGCTATGAGGACTAACCCGTCGCTTGCCACCAATTGTAGCGGAGAGGCAGTAGGATCTGCAATATCTTTTAGTTAGGCAGAGACATCCTCATCTTAAGAAAGTTGGAATATAGCCACTCAAAGCTTCCGGATCGCAGAATAAAAAAGTGGTGTTTTCATTAACAGAAGCAGAAACCACGGACCAGGAATCCTTGAAGTCCTCAGAAGCATCCTCTCTCTCTCCTACTTCTTCTGTCTCTTCTGTCTCTTCTCTCTGTTCTTATTCCCTACAGGGTACGTCAGCAGATGACACTGAAGGAGAAGAACCGGTGACACGTCCCAAAGCTCCCAGAAAGGAACAGAAGGTCCCTTTAGGAGAACACGGATATCAAAAAGGAAAAAATCCAAGAAAGAAGAAAGCCTAATTAAAGATGGGACTCTTGACCTTAATGTTATCAATATTTCTTCACATGTATTAAGCTATGATCAAATTAAAGTTCTTAGCAAAGGCTTAGGATTTGCTCCCTCAAGAAACTTTTCCCCATTTACTACACTGCTGGATGTCAATAGATTTGTCAGGAAGTTGACACTTAAGAGGTTTTGTAGCCTGAATCATGACTCACAGCTGAGAGACAGCAGTGTAGTAATGGAGGATACGGTTATGAGCAATGATGTCTCTTTTGAGGACGCATGTACATTAAATACCTTGGTGGAATTGAATGTTGATAATGATACTGTGTCACAAGGAGTTAGACCACAAAAACCTAAGAGGAGTAGTTCTAGCTTCTACCCCATTCAATTTAGGGGGCAGGTATTAAACATGTTTCAAAGAAATGTGGAAAGACAAATATTACAGCTGACAGACAAAGTTTCTGAATAAGGTTCAAAAATAGGTACCTCAAATTTAACATCATCTGAAAGAGTTGCGTTGTCTCTTCTGCAGGATAATCAAGAGATTGTTATAAGGAACTCCGATAAGGGAGGTAACATCGTAGTGATGAACAAATCTGATTATTTTGCAGAAGCGCAACGACAACTCCAGGATACTAATGTTTATAAGCGTTTATCAGGAAACCCCACAACTAGTTTAAAAAAGGAGTTAATCAATTTGTTAGATGACGGAGTGGAATTGGGAGTGTTTAATGAGGAGGATTTGGGACATCTAATACCCGACCATCCAATTGTGCCCCTCTTAATTAATTAAATGCCCTATCCTCCTGGCTTGCTGGAAAACCTTAATAACTGGAGCCATAAAACTGGCTCAACACATAACTATGTACAAATAATAACTGGAGCCATAGAACTGACTCAACAACTTAACTATGTACAACTATAACTCTTAAATAACTTTGTATAAAACTGTAATACTTGAATAACCACGCAGACACAGATATATGGGAAAAGACCCGAAGGTCGCATTTATTGTAGAACGTGAGAACCGGCTGGACTCAACGGGGCCAGCTAAAACATGTGGCGGCAATCTAGCTAGGAGTAGGGACCCCCTGCTAGGAGAATGGACCGCGCCCGTGAATGCCCACACAAGCGGAGCTCAGCTGCCGCAGAAGCTTAGGGAGTTCTCGGCATCTTAGAATGGGAGGGACCCCAGACGCGCGCCTGCAGAGATCACCCTCCCCTGGGCAGCCGTCACTCTACCTCTGATGGCAAACCGGGGCGCGGACCAACCGCCTAACCAGGGTGTAAAGTAACGATCTCCGAACCAGTAGGACCAGGTGTGACTAGACGCGTCTCCATGCCACTACCTGGGGAGTCATAAACTACCGTCCTTGGACTTAAGGAAACAAGCCGCGTAGCTCTCATCCAGCCTCGGACACCTAGCTGAAACACCCTGGTGATGTAGCAGCCTAAAGATTGCCGTGTGAACAAGTGCAGGGAGGGAGGGAGGGACGCTGTGAAGACGAGCTGGAAAAGAGGGTTTGGGCCTTGGGAGCTGACTACTTAAAGGTAAGCTAAACCCCACCCTCACTAATGCAACATTGTTGCAACCTTCACAGCAGCACACTCCTAAGGGCCTTAATTATTATGGTCGTTCTGGGCTATGCTGCCCTCCACTGTCTTAATTAATTAAATGCCCTATCCTCCTGGCTTGCTGGAAAACCTTAATAACTGGAGCCATAAAACTGGCTCAACACATAACTATGTACAAATAATAACTGGAGCCATAGAACTGACTCAACAACTTAACTATGTACAACTATAACTCTTAAATAACTTTGTATAAAACTGTAATACTTGAATAACCACGCAGACACAGATATATGGGAAAAGACCCGAAGGTCGCATTTATTGTAGAACGTGAGAACCGGCTGGACTCAACGGGGCCAGCTAAAACATGTGGCGGCAATCTAGCTAGGAGTAGGGACCCCCTGCTAGGAGAATGGACCGCGCCCGTGAATGCCCACACAAGCGGAGCTCAGCTGCCGCAGAAGCTTAGGGAGTTCTCGGCATCTTAGAATGGGAGGGACCCCAGGCACGCGCCTGCAGAGATCACCCTCCCCTGGGCAGCCGTCACTCTACCTCTGATGGCAAACCGGGGCGCGGACCAACCGCCACAAGAGATAGCCCAACAGGCTCACCTCTTGCCGCCACACCTATAGATGATTAAGTATAGCACGCCTCAAATTACAGAGGAACAGGTCAATGCCCCTCTCAGAGAGGTGCACCCCGTCCCTTCTGTAGAGGCACCTCTCAGCCGTTGATATGTTCCCATGTTCCACAACAAACCCACCTGACTGCCCTAAGAAAATCCTCACTTCTCTGTTAATTTTCTTGCGGACCTGAAAAGCTGCGCGATGAGACTGCATATGGCGCCATTCTATTCTGGGGATGATGTTAGACCACCCTATCCTGACTTGGGGAATCCATGCCTGAATCGTGCGCAGATCCGACTGAATAACTGCACTGAGCTGTTTGCATGGTAGGAGCCCCATATCATTTCCACCTGCGTGAATGATAAGTACATGGGGTTTCTCCCACCTGCGCAAAGCCCCCTGCAGCAACTCAGGCAGAGCCTGCCACGTAAGCCCCCTGCGCCCTAACCACCTAACAGTGACTCGGGAAGAGGGGAACCCCAGCTGACGCCCATCAGGTCTCGCGATCGCTCGAAGCTCCGCCCAGTGGATGTACGAATGCCCCGTAATCCATACTCTCAGTGGACCGCTCCTTGGTCCTAAGAAAAGAAACAGAGGTTATCCCTTGCATCTGCAACACATAATCATTTCTAAACAGTCAAAGGCCTAACGTATAAAAGATACCTTTGCGACCTCCATCTCCCCAGAGCTCTAATATGGTCAGCCGACCATCCTAAACTAGCGGCAGTGGTGGCCGCGCCCACCCTAAAGGAATGGGGAGCAATCACCCTGGGATCAAGACCTGCCTTTGATGCTGCCCAGGCCAACACCTTCCTAAACTGGAATCTAGTCAACGGGGAACCGTCCTCGTGAACCAGAAATTGCGAGAAACCCTCAGGACGCACGTCCATATAGGCTTTAACCAGTCTGACCGGGCAGCAAACAGATTCAACATGGGATGGCAAAGCCAACCAGGCACCTCTCCCTTCCTGGTCAGTTTTGGATCTGGGAAGAAAGACCAAGATAGACGACCCGTCGTCTCTAACATGAGGCAGCAAAAGGCCGCCCGTCTTGTTCTTAGAGGGCGGGACAATTTCCCCTACCCTAAGAGCCCCGTGAAAAGCCAACCCAAAGGCGGCTGAGAATAGGGCAGTTTCATAGGCGGATGAACAGACCGCCGGCAAAACTCGGCACAACGTTACCAGACGCTCCATGGTAACTGGTTCCCTGAAATCCCTGCCCCTGGGGGCCATACGCCCCCAGCCCCGAAGTACCTGCCTAACCAGGAAGGTCTTCGAGGCGTCAACAAGCCCATACAACTTGCAGAAAAAGGACACTGCCGCCAGGCGTGAACCCATCGCAGTCTTCGAAACACCATTACCTTTAAGTTCGGTAATCCATTCAAGCAAGCCCCACTGGTCCCCGTCACAGGAGGGACGACACCTGAAGTCACAAAAGGCGATCCACTCCGTCCAGTATTTCACATACGTAGCCCAGGTAGACGGAGCGAGGGAAGCCCGCACCATCGCAATCAAGGGGCCCCATCCAGCGCCACCTGCCATAAGTAAGTGGGACAGGACAATCCGTTAGTGTCCGCATCGGGCACCAGAGCATAAAATGCTTCCCATTGAAAACGGGAGAGCGCATCAGCAATTCTATTTTGGACGCCCGGGACATGCTTAGCACGGAACACAATATTCAGGTGCAGACACCTCAGCACCAACAGTCTCAAATACCGGACAACCGGAGGGGAACTAGATGATAATCTGTTAACAGCATAAACAACGCTCATGTTATCTGTCCAGAAAACCACCTCACGGTCGCGAAGCTGATTGCCCCAAATGTCAAGAGCAACCAGTATGGGAAACAGTTCGAGAAGGCATAGGTTCCTGATCAAGCCTCTCTCTATCCACGCGGCGGGCCATGGGCCAGCGCTCCATTGCCCGGCCAAGAAAGCCCCGTACCCGTGGGACCCAGCCGCATCAGTGAACAACTGGATCGTTGCGTTAGAAGGAACAACCTCCCGCCACAGACAGATCCCGTTAAAGTGGAGAAGAAAATCTTCCCAGACCTTAAGATCTTCCACCATCTCCGCAGACACCCGGAACCTCCGGGTCTGCGATCTTGTGCCGCACAGCTGCCTCTCGAGCCTGCAAAGGAATATTCTTCCCATGGGAATGATCCTGCCGGCAAAGCTCAGCAAACCCAATAGGATTTGAAGATCCTTCACGGAGCTATACAGCTCTGCTCTCATAGCGCGTACCGACTCCAACATGCGCTGAACTTTGTCATGTGGCAGACGGCACTGCTCTGCCACCGAATCAACCTCAATGCCCAAAAAAGTAAGGCACGTGCAAGGACCCTGGGACTTGTCCTCCGCCAGAGGAACTCCCATTCTATCCATTATAAACCTAGTGACTTTCATCAGGAAAGCACACTCAGATGATCCTGTCCGCCCAACCAGCAGAAAATCATCCAAATAGTGTGCCAGGCCGTCGAATCCGGCCACCTCCGCAATGGCCCAGTGCAAGAAGCAGCTGAAAGCCTCGAAGTAGGCACACGAAATTGAGCACCCCATGGGCAAGCATTTGTCCACGTAGTACTGCCCCTCAAAATAGCACCCCATAAGCCTAAAAGAGGAGGGGTGAATGGGCAGGAGCCGGAAGGCGGACTCTATATCCAGTTTAGCCATCAGAGCCCCGGCCCCTGCCCTGCGAACTAGCCCCAATGCCTCATCAAATGATTGGTAAGAAACTGAGCTCAGTCCAGGGGGGATGGCGTCATTCACCGAACGACCCTTCGGGAAGGACAGATGTTGGATGAGCCGAAATTTACCCGGCTCCTTTTTTGGAACCACCCCCAAGGGAGATACCACCAGCCCTGGAAGGGGAATATCCTCAAATGGGCCTGCCATACGACCCAACCCAATCTCTTTATTCAGTTTATCCCGCAAAACCCCGGGAAACTGATACGCGGATTTCAGGTTCCTGTGTGACAAGGAACCCTCCACGTGCGATCCGACTGGGATAACAAATCCCGACCGCAGACCGCCACTAAGCAGCAAGGCGGCCTCCTTGAATGGGTATAGCAGCAGCCACTTCTCAATTACGGCCACCTTCAGAGGTGTGGCCGCCCTTTCCAACAGTGAAAGGTTTGGACCCGGCTGCTGGTCTCTCCTGGGGACGACCCGCGTCCTGGGTTCTGGTACACTCGGACCCCGAGTGGCCGCCACCACAGGTTCTGCACGCGTGCCGAAATGCGCATGCCGCTCCCCTGGTGCATGATTTGTCCTGGAAGCGCCAGCACACCCCTGTGGCCCGCCGTCGAGAGCGCTGCGAGGCCTTAACGCCCCCCGATGCTCCGACTACTGCAGCAGGCGCCGCCTGTTTTTCAGGACCCAATTGCGCCCACAGACGCGAATCAACGTCACCGAAAGTAAGAAGAGGGTTCCCAACCATCTTCCTACGGAAAGCAGCGTCGTAATCCCGCCAAGCTCCATCCCTGTACTTCTCGTACACTGTTTCAATGGAATCCTGATATTTCAGGATGTTTAAGGCTTGATCGGGAAATTTAGAGATATAACAGGACGCATAAACCCTAAAGCACTTGCGCCATTCCTCATAGGAATCAGGACGTTTAAATTTTTTCGGGCCTGTGCCATCATCCGCCATTTCTTTCTGGCGATAAGCTTCCGCAGAAAGCTCAAACATGTGCACGTACCTCCCACCCTGAATGCGCCGCACCATCTTAGATTTGAGATGCTCATGAAGGCTAAACGCAGGCCATGTGTCAGTGTCCCCATGTATAGCTGCCCTGCGCCTGTTCCCCATAAGTGGGCTAACTAAGTCTGTTGACGCAAGAGGTGTCAACATAGGAACAGTGGGCTCCATGCGGGATAAACCAGGGGGGAGGGGAAGACCCATAGCCTTCCTTTCTTCCACTAACCATTTCACCATCCTATACATTCTTTTTTGCCCTTTCGCTTCCAACCCCAGGGATCTATCAGTCTCTGAACCTGAATCATCCGAGGATGAACTTAAAACACTACGTTCAAAAGTAATAGCGCGCTTACCAGCTCCCAAGAGGCGTTGCACCGGGACAGGACCAGAAGAGGTGGATGGCTGTTCCTGCGACTGTGGCTCCCTTTCCACGGCACTGGGGGTGGACTGGAGTGGCTGTAATGCAGTTCTGGGTTCCATAATGATCTGTGGAGAAAAATGTGAAAGAGGAGTACCCAGGGAAGGGGACGAGGGCCCACCAACCACATTACCCCGGGACCCTAGGGGACTAGGGCTCCTGTGATCACTGCCACACTCTTCAATACCATCATCAACCATATCAGCCATACGCACATTCATCACTGCATTAGCAAACTGTACTTGTCTATTCTGTTCAGTCGCAGCCTGCGTGCCCTGACATAGACTGGGCGTGATAACTGGGCCTTTCTTTGCTGAAGCCCTAGTGACAACACCTGGCGGAGCCCCGCTGAGGGCCACACCCGCGGGCGCCGCCCGCGCACCCTGTCGGGCGTTACGTTTGCTGCGTGACGCAGTACTACGTCGTCTGCTAGGCCGCGATGTAGTCGCGGGCCTACGCTTGCCCCCAGGCTGCGTGATTGCGGCCTGAGGCCCTGCGACTTGTTGCGCAGTAGGCATATTCCCCGTCAGGCCTGCGGCCTGCTCATTAATGCCTGTTTCCCTAATCTGGGCCCTACCGGGCGAACGTGCCCTTGTTCCTTGCCCTTCAGAAACCACTTGCCCCTCAGACACACTAGTTGCCCCAATCGGAGCACCGTCAAGTGCTAACATACCCCCGGTCAGGCTTGCGGCCTGCTCATGAGATCCCTCATGCAACCTTCTACCCCTTTCAATGGCCGCCAAATCAGTGTCCCTTCGCGGGCGCTGAGTATTTGAGCCTCGCTGCGCACCCCCCGCGGGCGTCGCCCCCCCCCGGGGTACCCCTCTCTTACCTGCGTACCCCGGCGGAGAAGACGATGCTGCCCGCTTGCCTCTTGTGTCCGGAATGGCGCTTCCGGACGTGACGTCACCGGAAGTGACGTCACCGGAAGCGGCAAAACCGGAAGAGACGGGCTCTGAAGGGGCCATGGAGGACCGCGTGGACGCCGGCGCGCAAACTGAAGCCGGGGGGCCTCCCTGGGATGCCGGCCCCCCGCCGGAAAGCACCGCTGCCAAAGATTGGAGCAGCTCTACCGCCGTGGAGACCGCCTCCCCGGTAAGAACGACCGGAGCAGATACGGCCTCCCCCCCCGCCCAGAACAGGGCCCTGTTCCCCTACCACAACCTCCTCTGCTATTTGGGGACCCACCTCTACAGAAAGGGGGATTAAAGGAGGGGAGGGAGAGACAACCCTAACTTCAGGATACAGGCTAGGCCCCGGGGTACGACTCACCGGGCGAGGGGGGGAAGGCTGCACCACATCTTCTCCAGAGTCAAACTCATCGATCACCAGCTCATCTAATTCCGACATCTTCTTCCACAGGACTCCTGACAGATGATCCTGACGCTGTGAAGACGAGCTGGAAAAGAGGGTTTGGGCCTTGGGAGCTGACTACTTAAAGGTAAGCTAAACCCCACCCTCACTAATGCAACATTGTTGCAACCTTCACAGCAGCACACTCCTAAGGGCCTTAATTATTATGGTCGTTCTGGGCTATGCTGCCCTCCACTGTCTTTCACTATTTACCAAAGATCCACAAGGACCCTATGAATCCCCCTGGTAGGCCTATAGTCTCTGGCATTGGCTCACTTTTGGAGCCATTGTCTGAGTGGATGGATGATGTTCTCCAACCATTGGTAAAAGGATTGTATTCCTACCTGAGGGACTCTCAACACTTGTTAAGCTGTCTGGATGGGATTTCTTGGTCTGAGGGGCACACTTGGATGGTTGCGGATATCGTATCTCTGTACACGGTTATTCCCCACACCATGGGTATTTCAGCAGTTAGATACTTTTTAAACAAATTCACCAGTTACACCACAGACATTGTCACTTTCATTTGTGCTGCTTTGGAATTTCTTCTTACACACAATTTTTTTCTTTTTGACAAAGTATTTTTTTTGCAATGCTGCAGGACGGCTATGGGTGCAAAATATGCACCATCATTCGCAAACCTATATGTAGGTCTGTGGGAACTTAACTATGTCTATGACATTTGTAATCCATTCGCCGCAGACACTCTCCTTTACAAGAGATTTATCGATGATGTGATTTTAATAGTCCGTGGACCGCTTAATAATGACATTTTTGAAAAATTCATGACATACATTAATAACAATGATATGAGATTAAAATTTGTAGGCATTTACAATAGTTCAAAGGTGGACTTCCTTGATGTGACGTTGGAGGGTGACGTGGAGAACAAGAGAATTATATATTGTACATTTAGGAAACCAAGCGCTGGTAACACTATACTTCACGCTGAGTCTTGTCATCCACGCCACCTTATCCAAGCCATACCAAGGGGACAGTTCATTAGGTTAAGGAGAAACACCAGGGACATTAATATGTACATGGAACAATCTTCTGATTTGTGTAAAAGACTGGAAGCTAGGGGGTATGACCCTAAAATACTACAGTCAGTTCGAACGAAAATAGGTCACTCACATGAACCGACACGCCCTCATATACAGAAGAGAAAGGGGGTTCAGCAAGGAGATATACTGTTCTCTACAGAATACACCAGGCAGTACCCAGAAATTATACGAATTTTAAAGAATAATTTGTCTATACTATCTGGTGATGATGTATTAAAGGAGGTAATAAAATGGTGTAGGTTTGTCTCCAAAAAACCTATTACATTAGCAAATAAATTGGCACCTAGTTTGGTGAGACGAACAAGAACAAATAGATCTTGGTTGAATGCAAAGGGCAATTATAAATGTGGGAGTAGGGGTTGCCTTACCTGTGACATGTTAGATACAAGAAAAGAATTTAACTCAACGATTGACAATTGTACATATGAAATAGACTTCTATGCAAACTGCAGAACTACCTATGTTGTATACCTGTTGGAGTGCTTGTTTTTCCATTGCCAGTACGTAGGTAAAACGACTAGGCAAATGGGTACGAGAGCACGTGAGCACTTTAACGATGTGAAGAATTATAATAGGGATTCAACTGTTGCTCAGCACTTCAACAGTGTACATTTTACCAACATAGGTCATTTCTCCATTAGAGCTATTGATCTAGCCAGGATGCCAATTAGAGGGAGAAATAAGTCCAGAATTTTAGATAAGAAAGAATTGTTCTGGATTTTTAAATTAAAAACAAGGACCCCTCTTGGTCTCAACAAGGAATGGGACATCAGCTATTTTGTCTAGGAGTTTAATGAATTAAGCCCTGAGTCTTTGGAAAGGTCTGGCATATCATCTAGGCAACTTGAATTAATACTTTAACTTGAATAAATTGTGTGGGGCTTATTACGTAAGTGTATGTGTTTTCACACTAACTTTATGCATTAAGCAGACTGCATTTAAGCAGCTTATGTAGAGTGAGCTTCCTTATTTGTATTTCCATAGTTATTTTTGTATTTATTTTTGCAATAATATGACAAAAATTAAATCTAATTAAATTTATGAGAATAGGGCCAGTCCTAGGTGATGATTTGCTTTCGATGTATTGTTGTACTTAAATGAACTAAGGAGTATGAAGCAGAGACACAAATAACGAACCCAGTGCATGTACATATATCAAATTGGATTCCTATGTTTAGCATCAGATTATGAACTGTTCTGTACATACTGTAGTATATTTGTATCAATGTTTGTTTTTAAATTAAATGTTTGTACAGGCAAATATGAGGGCGACTATTAGCCCTATTTAAAGATGGATGTTGTGTAATGCAAATTAAGTCTTTGATGAAGCGCCACTAGAGGGTGCGAAACGCGTCAGACTTGTCAGTCCTGTCCATGTCTGTCTGGGTCACTATATGTAAATAAACGTTATTTTGGACCTGTTTGTGCAGCCGGTGCCTTTCTTTCTTTACATCCTCATCTTAAAAATGTCGTCTAAATAATTCAGTCCAAGTTTAAGTCTAAATCAGCTATTTATTTTGCTTCTAGCCACTGCTTAAAACTGCTTAAAAAGCTTAAAAACTGGTGCAACAACTAGAACTGCTAACAACAACTGTCTTAGACAATACAGTTACTCAAAACTGAAGTTAACCCCTCCAGTACTGTTGGATTTGCACCCTGTACCTATAATGGGCACAGGGTGACTTAATATAATGCCTGAATCTATAATCCGTAGGGAGATTGACAGAGGGGTGTAAGCATTTTGTGTGTATTAGTGTGTAAGCATTGTGTGTGTATCAGTGTGTAAGCATTGTGTGTGTGTGTATTAGTGTGTAAGCATTGTGTGTGTGTTAGTGTGTAAGCATTGTGTGTGTATTAGTGTGTAATCATTGTGTGTGTGTGTATATATTAGTGTGTAAGCATTGTGTGTGTATTAGTGTGTAATCATTGTGTGTGTGTGTGTGTATTAGTGTGTAAGCATTGTGTGTGTATTAGTGTGTAAGCATTGTGTGTGTGTTAGTGTGTAAGCATTGTGTGTGTATTAGTGTGTAATCATTGTGTGTGTGTATATATTAGTGTGTAAGCATTGTGTGTGTATTAGTGTGTAATCATTGTGTGTGTGTATATATTAGTGTTTAAGCATTGTGTGTGTGTATATATTAGTGTGTAAGCATTGTGTGTGTGTATTAGTGTGTAAGCATTGTGTGTGTATATATTAGTGTGTAAGCATTGTGTGTGTGTATTAGTGTGTAAGCATTGTGTGTGTGTGTTATTGTGTAATCATTGTGTGTGTGTGTTAGTGTGTAAGCATTGTGTGTGTATTAGTGTGTAATCATTGTGTGTGTGTATATATTAGTGTGTAAGCATTGTGTGTGTGTGTGTATTAGTGTGTAAGCATTGTGTGTGTGTTAGTGTGTAAGCATTGTGTGTGTGTTATTGTGTAATCATTGTGTGTGTGTGTGTGTGTGTTAGTGTGTAAGCAGTGTGTGTGTATTAGTGTGTAATCATTGTGTGTGTATATATTAGTGTGTAAGCATTGTGTGTGTATTAGTGTGTAATCATTGTGTGTGTGTGTATATATTAGTGTGTGTATTAGTGTGTAAGCATTGTGTGTCTGTGTGTGTATCAGTGTGTAATCATTGTGTGTGTATATATTAGTGTGTAATCATTGTGTGTGTGTATATATTAGTGTGTAAGCATTGTGTGTGTATTAGTGTATAATCATTGTGTGTGTGTATATATTAGTGTGTAAGCATTGTGTGTGTATTAGTGTGTAAGCATTGTGTGTCTGTGTGTGTGTATCAGTGTGTAACCATTGTGTGTGTATATATTAGTGTGTAATCATTGTGTGTGTGTGTGTATATATTAGTGTGTAAGCATTGTGTGTCTGTGTGTGTGTATCAGTGTGTAACCATTGTGTGTGTATATATTAGTGTGTAATCATTGTGTGTGTGTGTATATATTAGTGTGTAATCATTGTGTGTGTGTGTGTATTAGTGTGTAAGCATTGTGTGTGTATATATTAGTGTGTAATCATTGTGTGTGTGTGTGTATATATTAGTGTGTAAGCATTGTGTGTCTGTGTGTGTGTATCAGTGTGTAACCATTGTGTGTGTATATATTAGTGTGTAATCATTGTGTGTGTGTGTATATATTAGTGTGTAATCATTGTGTGTGTGTGTATTAGTGTGTAAGCATTGTGTGTGTATATATTAGTGTGTAATCATTGTGTGTGTGTGTATTAGTGTGTAAGCATTGTGTGTGTATATATTAGTGTGTAATCATTGTGTGTGTGTGTATATATTAGTGTGTAAGCATTGTGTGTGTATTAGTGTTTAAGCATTGTGTGTGTATATATTAGTGTGTAAGCATTGTGTGTGTATTAGTGTTTAAGCATTGTGTGTGTATATATTAGTGTGTAAGCATTGTGTGTGTATTAGTGTTTAAGCATTGTGTGTGTATATATTAGTGTGTAATCATTGTGTGTGTGTGTATGTATTAGTGTGTAAGCATTGTGTGTGTATTAGTGTTTAAGCATTGTGTGTGTATATATTAGTGTGTAAGCATTGTGTGTGTATTAGTGTTTAAGCATTGTGTGTGTATATATTAGTGTGTAAGCATTGTGTGTGTATCAGTGTGTAAGCATTGTGTGTGTATATATTAGTGTGTAATCATTGTGTGTGTGTGTATATATTAGTGTGTAAGCATTGTGTGTGTATATATTAGTGTGTAAGCATTGTGTGTGTATATATTAGTGTGTAAGCATTGTGTGTGTATTAGTGTTTAAGCATTGTGTGTGTATATATTAGTGTGTAAGCATTGTGTGTGTATCAGTGTGTAAGCATTGTGTGTGTATATATTAGTGTGTAATCATTGTGTGTGTGTGTGTGTATTAGTGTGTAAGCATTGTGTGTCTGTGTGTGTATCAGTGTGTAATCATTGTGTGTGTGTATATATTAGTGTGTAAGCATTGTGTGTGTATATATATTAGTGTGTAATCATTGTGTGTGTGTGTATATATTAGTGTGTAAGCATTGTGTGTGTATTAGTGTGTAAGCATTGTGTGTCTGTGTGTGTATCAGTGTGTAATCATTGTGTGTGTGTGTGTATTAGTGTGTAAGCATTGTGTGTGTGTGTGTGTGTGTATTAGTGTGTAAGCATTGTGTGTATTAGTGTGTAAGCATTGTGTGTCTGTGTGTGTGTATCAGTGTGTAACCATTGTGTGTGTATATATTAGTGTGTAATCATTGTGTGTGTGTGTGTATATATTAGTGTGTAAGCATTGTGTGTGTATTAGTGTTTAAGCATTGTGTGTGTATATATTAGTGTGTAAGCATTGTGTGTGTATATATTAGTGTGTAAGCATTGTGTGTGTATAGTGTGTAAGCATTGTGTATCTGTGTGTATCAGTGTAGTGTCAGTTCCTTTAGCACCAGTGTGGAGGTACATGCAAGCTGTTAGGCTTCACACTAAAAAGCCCAAATGTTCCTAAAATGTAACAAAGTACAGCAGCACTGTAGTAGTATGCAGTTTATTGCAGCAGAGTGAAAAAGTACAACGTTTCAGATCTACCAATCCTTATGTATGTAACAATTCACAATCAGTTATCTTAAATTTCATATTCATAACTCGCCCTACCATGACATCATCCAGGTACTCATCATACAATGTGAACCCCTTACGGTGATACTACCCCTACATTTACTGAGATACATTCACAAAAATACATAGAAATCAGTCATAAGAAGATCACATTCTTTATTCATTGTGTATTTGTGTGTAAGCATTGTGTGTGCGTGTGTATTACTGTGCAAGCATTGTGTGTGTATCACAAGTATTATGTGAATATGTATATATTAGTGTGCAAGCAGTATCTGTGTGTGTGCGTGTGTATTAGTGTGCAAGCAGTATCTGTGTGTGCGTGTGTATTAGTGTGCAAGCAGTATCTGTGTGTGCGTGTGTATTAGTGTGCAAGCATTGTGTGTGTGTATCACAAGTATTATGTGAATATGAATGTATTAGTGTGCAAGCAGTATCTGTGTGTGTGTGTATTAGTGTGCAAGCAGTATCTGTGTGCGTGTGTATTAGTGTGCAAGCATTGTGTGTGTATCACAAGTATTATGTGAATATGTATGTATTAGTGTGCAAGCAGTATCTGTGTGTGTGTATGTATTAGTGTGCAAGCAGTATCTGTGTGTGTGTGTGTGTGTATTAGTGTGCAAGCAGTATCTGTGTGCGTGTGTATTAGTGTGCAAGCATTGTGTGTGTATCACAAGTATTATGTGAATATGTATGTATTAGTGTGCAAGCAGTATCTGTGTGTGTGTGTGTGTATTAGTGTGCAAGCAGTATCTCTGTGTGTGTGTGTATTAGTGTGCAAGCAGTATCTCTGTGTGTGTGTGTATTAGTGTGCAAGCAGTATCTGTGTGCGTGTGTATTAGTGTGCAAGCAGTATCTGTGTGTGCGTGTGTATTAGTGTGCAAGCATTTTGTGTGTATCACCAGTATTATGTGAATATGTATGTATTAGTGTGCAAGCAGTATCTGTGTGTGTGTGTATTAGTGTGCAAGCAGTATCTGTGTGTGCGTGTGTATTAGTGTGCAAGCAGTATCTGTGTGTGTGTGTATTAGTGTGCAAGCAGTATCTGTGTGTGCGTGTGTATTAGTGTGCAAGCATTTTGTGTGTATCACCAGTATTATGTGAATATGTATGTATTAGTGTGCAAGCAGTATCTGTGTGTGTGTGTATTAGTGTGCAAGCAGTATCTGTGTGTGTGTGTGTGTGTATTAGTGTGCAAGCAGTATCTGTGTGTGTGTGTATTACTGTACAAGCATTTTGTGTGTATCACCAGTATTATGTGAATATGTATGTATTAGTGTGCAAGCAGTATCTGTGTGCGTGTGTATTAGTGTGCAAGCATTTTGTGTGTATCACCAGTATTATGTGAATATGTATGTATTAGTGTGCAAGCAGTATCTGTGTGTGTGTGTGTATTAGTGTGCAAGCAGTATCTCTGTGTGTGTGTGTATTAGTGTACAAGCAGTATATGTGTGTGTGTGTGTATTAGTGTGCAAGCAGTATCTGTGTGTGTGTGTGTGTATTAGTGTGCAAGCAGTATCTGTGTGTGTGTGTGTATTAGTGTGCAAGCAGTATCTGTGTGTGTGTGTGTATTAGTGTGCAAGCAGTATCTGTGTGTGTGTGTGTATTAGTGTACAAGCAGTATCTGTGTGTGTGTGTATTAGTGTACAAGCAGTATCTGTGTGTGTGTGTGTAATAGTGTACAAGCAGTATCTGTGTGTGTGTGTGTGTATTAGTGTGCAAGCAGTATCTGTGTGTGTGTGTATTAGTGTGCAAGCAGTATCTGTGTGTGTGTGTATTAGTGTGCAAGCAGTATCTGTGTGTGTGTGTATTAGTGTGCAAGCAGTATCTGTGTGTGTATTAGTGTGCAAGCAGTATCTGTGTGTGTGTGTATTAGTGTGCAAGCAGTATCTGTGTGTGTGTGTATTAGTGTGCAAGCATTTTGTGTATATCACCAGTATTATGTGAATATGTATGTATTAGTGTGCAAGCAGTATCTGTGTGTGTGTGTGTGTATTAGTGTGTAAGCATTGTGTGTGCGTGTGTATTACTGTACAAGCATTTTATGTGTATCACCAGTATTATGTGAATATGTATGTATTAGTGCAAGCAGTATCTGTGTGCGTGTGTATTAGTGTGCAAGCATTTTGTGTGTATCACCAGTATTATGTGAATATGTATGTATTAGTGTGCAAGCAGTATCTGTGTGCGTGTGTATTAGTGTGCAAGCATTTTGTGTGTATCACCAGTATTATGTGAATATGTATGTATTAGTGTGCAAGCAGTATCTGTGTGCGTGTGTATTAGTGTGTAAGCATTGTGTGTATCAGTGTGTAAGCATTGTGTGTATCAGTGTGTAAGCATTGCGTGTGTATCAGTGTGTAAGCATTGTGTGTGTATCAGTGTCTAAGTATTGTGTGTATAAGTATTGTGTGTATATCAGTGTGTAAGTATTGTGTGTGTGTATCAGTGTGTAAGTATTGTGTGTGTGTGTGTATCAGTGTGTAAGTATTGTGTGTGTATATCAGTGTGTAAGTATTGTGTGTGTGTATCAGTGTGTAAGCATTGTGTGTGTATCAGTGTGTAAGCATTGTGTGTGTATCAGTGTGTAAGCATTGTGTGTGTATCAGTGTGTAAGCATTGTGTGTATCAGTGTGTACGCATTGCATGTGTATCAGTGTGTAAGCATTGTGTGTGTATCAGTGTCTAAGTATTGTGTGTATAAGTATTGTGTGTATATCAGTGTGTAAGTATTGTGTGTGTGTGTATCAGTGTGTAAGTATTGTGTGTGTGTGTATATCAGTGTGTAAGTATTGTGTGTGTGTGTGTGTATCAGTGTGTAAGCATTGTGTGTGTATCAGTGTGTAAGCATTGTGTGTGTGTGTATCAGTGTGTAAGCATTGTGTGTATATTAGTGTGTAAGCATTGTGTGTGTATTAGTGTGTAAGCATTGTGTGCGTGTGTATTAGTGTGCAAGCATTTTGTGTGTATCACCAGTATTATGTGAATATGTATGTATTAGTGTGCAAGCAGTATCTGTGTGCGTGTGTATTAGTGTGCAAGCATTTTGTGTGTATCACCAGTATTATGTGAATATGTATGTATTAGTGTGCAAGCAGTATCTGTGTGCGTGTGTATTAGTGTGTAAGCATTGTGTGTATCAGTGTGTAAGCATTGTGTGTATCAGTGTGTAAGCATTGCGTGTGTATCAGTGTGTAAGCATTGTGTGTGTATCAGTGTCTAAGTATTGTGTGTATAAGTATTGTGTGTATATCAGTGTGTAAGTATTGTGTGTGTGTATCAGTGTGTAAGTATTGTGTGTGTGTGTATCAGTGTGTAAGTATTGTGTGTGTGTATCAGTGTGTAAGTATTGTGTGTGTGTGTATCAGTGTGTAAGTATTGTGTGTGTGTATCAGTGTGTAAGCATTGTGTGTGTATCAGTGTGTAAGCATTGTGTGTGTATCAGTGTGTAAGCATTGTGTGTGTATCAGTGTGTAAGCATTGTGTGTATCAGTGTGTAAGCATTGCATGTGTATCAGTGTGTAAGCATGGTGTGTGTATCAGTGTCTAAGTATTGTGTGTATAAGTATTGTGTGTATATCAGTGTGTAAGTATTGTGTGTGTATCAGTGTGTAAGTATTGTGTGTGTGTGTGTGTGTATATCAGTGTGTAAGTATTGTGTGTGTGTGTGTGTATCAGTGTGTAAGCATTGTGTGTGTATCAGTGTGTAAGCATTGTGTGTGTGTGTATCAGTGTGTAAGCATTGCGTGTGTATCAGTGTGTAAGCATTGTATGTGTATCAGTGTGTAAGCATTGTGTGTGTTTCAGGAGGACGCACTCGGCAATAACAGGCGCAGAGTCAGCTGCCGGAGGAGAGGACTACACTGGACTCCTATAGAGAGAGAGAGACATAATGTTGTTATAATAAGTATAATGACATCCCAGAAGCCTTTGCGGCTTAACTATATGTTAATAAACTGATCCCACTAGTGCACAGTAGGAATGAGTTACAGGTGTGTGCATGACGTGTCCGAGGGTCTCCCTAAACATATGTATGATAAGGAGACCATATTCTACAAGGCTTGCAGGACTTTTTGAAAGCTGCGGTAGTTACGTTGCGTTACGGCCAAAAAAGTGTGCGGTACAGAAATACCTACAAGACCTGTAATACTAGCGGTAGTGAAAAAGAGCCATAATGCTGCTTTTTCACCCATAACGCAAAACTCGTAATCTAGCCGATAGATTCCCAGTAAGCCAATGAAATGTTCATCACCGATAAGTGCGTATCCGAATATTCACCAATGATTAGAATAAAGGTGGGCTGTATGACTTGACATAAAAGCCTGGTGCATAGGAGAGAAAAGGGGGTTTGCTGGAATTTTGACTGACTGACAACTGCTGCCTTTGGAACACAGTCTCTATAAAGCAAAACTGGGCCTAACTTTTCTTTTTCCATAATTGCAATACCTTTTATTTATGACGGTGAACGGATTAATCTGAAAAAGCTGAAATTTATACATTTTAGAGATATATTTTTATGATCTGGTTGGTACAGAAAATTGTAACAGAATAAGCGTGTATAATTGATTCATAATCTAGTTTTTACATAAATATAATTCAAGGTGTTAATAAAGATAACTAATCTAGAATTAAGGAATAAATATTGATCTTAATAAATATATTGTTACGTATATACATTTTATTGGTTGGCAACTGCTGAAATAAGTACACCAACACTTTTCTGATGGTTACTGCTAAGATAATAATAAATAATAATTTTGTAACCTAGTCATATACTAACACTACTAATGCTCACTGACTGATAGGTACTACCTGATAATGCTCACTGGCTGATAGGTACTTCCTACTAATGCTTATTGTCTGATATGCACTTCCTACTAATGCTTATTGTCTGATATGCACTTCCTACTAATGCTCACTGACTGATAGGCATTTCCTACTAATGATCACTGGCTGATAGGTAATTCCTACTAATGATCACTGGCTGATAGGTACTAATGCTCACTGGCTGATAGTTACTTCCTACTAATGCTCACTGACTGATAGGTACTTCCTGATAATGTTCACTGACTGATAGGTACTTCCTGATAATGCTCACTGGCTGATAGGTACTTCCTACTAATGCTCACTGGCTAATAGATATTCCTACTAATGCTCACTGGCTAATAGGTACTTCCTACTAATGCTCACTGGCTGATAGGTACTTCCTACTAATGCTCACTGGCTAATAGGTACTTCCTACTAATGCTCACTGGCTAATAGGTACTTCCTACTAATGCTCACTGGCTGATAGGTAATTCCTACTAATGCTCACTGGCTGATAGGTACTTCCTACTAATGCTCACTGGCTGATAGGTACTTCCTACTAATGCTTACTGGCTAATAGGTACTTCCTACTAATGCTCACTGGCTGATAGGTACTTCCTACTAATGCTTACTGGCTGATAGGTACTTCCTACTAATGTTTACTGGCTGATAGGTACTTCCTACTAATGCTCACTAGCTTATAGGTACTTCTTAATAATGCTCACTGGCTGATAGTTGCTTCAATGAGAATTAGTAGGAAGTACCTTTCAACCAATAAGAACAAATACACAAGCAGCACAACCCTATGTAATGCTCTGGTAATGCATCACACCACACACAACTACATACAAAGCACAACCCTTCATAATGATCTGGTAATACACCACACCACACACAACAACACACACAGCACAACCTTACGTAATGCTCTGTAATACACCTCACACAACTACACACACAGCAGAACCCTACGTAATGCTCTGTAATACACCTCAGACAACTACACACACAGCAGAACCCTACGTAATGCTCTGTAATACACCTCAGACAACTACACACACAGCAGAACCCTACGTAATGCTCTGTAATACACCTCACACAACTACACACACAGCACAACTTTACGTAATGCTCTGGTAATACACCTCACATAACTACACACACAGCACAACCTTACGTAATGTTCTGGTAATACACCTCACACAACTAAACACACAGCAGAACCCTACGTAATGCTCTGTAATACACTTCAGACAACTACACACACAGCAGAACCCTACGTAATGCTCTGTAATACACCTCAGACAACTACACACACAGCAGAACCCTACATAATGCTCCGTAATACACCTCACACAACTACACACACAGCACAACTTTACGTAATGCTCTGGTAATACACCTCACATAACTACACACACAGCACAACCTTACGTAATGTTCTGGTAATACACCTCACACAACTACAAACACAGCACAACCTTACGTAATGCTCTGTAATACACCTCACACAACTACACACACAGCACAACCCAACGTAATGCTCTGGTAATACACCTCACACAACTACACACACAGCACAACCTTACGTAATGCTATGTAATACACCTCAGACAACTACACACACAGCACAACCCTACGTAATGCTCTGGTAATACACCTCACACAACTACACACACAGCAGAACCCTATGTAATGCTCTGTAATACACCTCACACAACTACACACACAGCAGAACCCTACGTAATGCTCCGTAATACACCTCAGACAACTACACACACAGCACAACCTTACGTAATGCTCTGGTAATACACCTCACACAACTACACACACAGCAGAACCCTACGTAATGCTCTGGTAATACACCTCACACAACTACACACACAGCAGAACCCTACGTAATGCTCTGGTAATACACCTCACACACCTACACACACAGCACAACCTTACGTAATGCTCTGGTAATACAACCTTACGTAATGCTCTGGTAATACACCTCACACAACTACACACACAGCAGAACCCTACGTAATGCTCTGTAATACACCTCAGACAACTACACACACAGCAGAACCCTATGTAATGCTCTGTAATACACCTCACACAACTACACACACAGCAGAACCCTACGTAATGCTCTGTAATACACCTCAGACAACTACACACACAGCAGAACCCTACGTAATGCTCTGTAATACACCTCACACAACTACACACACAGCAGAACCCTACGTAATGCTCTGTAATACACCTCAAACAACTACACACACAGCACAAACTTACGTAATGCTCTGTAATACACCTCACACAACTAAACACACAGCAGAACCCTACGTAATGCTCTGTAATACACCTCACACAACTACACACACAGGAGAACCTTACGTAATGCTCTGTAATACACCTCAGACAACTACACACACAGCAGAACCCTACGTAATGCTCTGTAATACACCTCACACAACTACACACACAGCACAACCTTACGTAATGCTCTGTAATACACCTCACACAACTACACACACAGCAGAACCCTACGTAATGCTCTGTAATACACCTCACACAACTAAACACACAGCAGAACCCTACGTAATGCTCTGTAATACACCTCAGACAACTACACATACAGCACAACCTTACGTAATGCTCTGGTAATACACCTCACACAACTACACACACAGCACAACCTTACGTAATGCTCTGTAATACACCTCACACAACTACACACACAGCAGAACCCTACGTAATGCTCTGTAATACACCTCACACAATTACACACACAGCAGAACCCTATGTAATGCTCTCTAATACACCTCACACAACTACACACACAGCAGAACCCTACGTAATGCTCTGTAATACACCTCACACCACTACACACACAGCAGAACCCTACGTAATGCTCTGTAATACACCTCAGACAACTACACACACAGCACAACCTTAAGTAATGCTCTGGTAATACACCTCACACAACTACACACACAGCAGAACCTTATGTAATGCTCTGTAATACACCTCACATAACTACACACACAGCAGAACCCTACATAATGCTCTGGTAATACACCTCAGACAACTACACACACAGCACAACCTTACGTAATGCTCTGGTAATACACCTCACACAACTACACACACAGCACAACCTTACGTAATGCTCTGGTAATACACCTCACACAACTACACACACAGCACAACATTACGTAATGCTCTGGTAATACACCTCACACAACTAAACACACAGCACAACCTTACGTAATGCTCTGGTAATACACCTCACACAACTACACACACAGCAGAACCCTACGTAATGCTCTGGTAATACACCTCACACAACTACACACACAGCAGAACCCTATGTAATGCTCTGTAATACACCTCACACAACTACACACACAGCACAACCCTATGTAATGCTCTGTAATACACCTCACACAACTACACACACAGCAGAACCCTATGTAATGCTCTGTAATACACCTCACACAACTACACACACAGCAGAACCCTACGTAATGCTCCGTAATACACCTCACACAACTACACACACAGCAGAACCCTACGTAATGCTCTGTAATACACCTCACACAACTACACACACAGCAGAACCCTATGTAATGCTCTGTAATACACCTCACACAACTACACACACAGCAGAACCCTAGGTAATGCTCTGTAATACACCTCAGACAACTACACACACAGCAGAACCCTACATAATGCTCTGTAATACACCTCACACAACTACACACACAGCACAACCTTACGTAATGCGCTGGTAATACACCTCACAAAACTACACACACAGCACAACCTTACGTAATGTTCTGGTAATACACCTCACACAACTACACACACAGCACAACCTTACGTAATGCTCTGGTAATACACCTCACACAACTACACACACAGCACAACCTTACGTAATGCTCTGGTAATACACCTCACACAACTACACACACAGCACAACCTTACGTAATGCTCTGGTAATACACCTCACACAACTACACACACAGCACAACCTTACGTAATGCTCTGTTAATACACCTCGGACAACTACACACACAGCAGAACCCTACGTAATGCTCTGTAATACACCTCAGACAACTACACACACAGCAGAACCCTACGTAATGCTCCGTAATACACCTCACACAACTACACACACACAGCAGAACCCTATGTAATGCTCTGTAATACACCTCAGACAACTACACACACAGCAAAACCCTACGTAATGGTCTGGTAATACACCTCAGACAACTACACACATAGCAGAACCCTATGTAATGCTCTGTAATACACCTCAGACAACTACACACACACCACAACCTTACGTAATGCTCTGGTAATACACCTCACACAACTACACACACAGCAGAACCTTATGTAATGCTCTGTAATACACCTCACACAACTACACACACAGCAGAACCCTACATAATGCTCTGGTAATACACCTCACACAACTACACACACAGCACAACCTTACGTAATGCTCTGGTAATACACCACACACAACTACACACACAGCACAACCTTACGTAATGCTCTGGTAATACACCTCACACAACTACACACACAGCACAACCTTACGTAATGCTCTGGTAATACACCTCACACAACTACACACACAGCAGAACCCTACGTAATGCTCTGGTAATACACCTCACACAACTACACACACAGCACAACCTTACATAATGCTCTGTAATACACCTCACACAGCTACACACACAGCACAACCTTACATAATGCTCTGTAATACACCTCACACAACTACACACACAGCACAACCTTGTGTGAGGTGTATTACAGAGCATTACATAGGGTTCTGCTGTGTGTGTAGTTGTGTGAGGTGTATTACAGAGCATTACATAACTACACACACAGCAGAACCCTATGTAATGCTCTGTAATACACCTCACACAACTACACACACAGCACAACCTTACGTAATGCTCTGTAATACACCTCACACAACTACACACACAGCAGAACCCTATGTAATGCTCTGTAATACACCTCACACAACTACACACACAGCAGAACCCTACGTAATGCTCCGTAATACACCTCACACAACTACACACACAGCAGAACCCTATGTAATGCTCTGTAATACACCTCACACAACTACACACACAGCAGAACCCTACGTAATGCTCTGTAATACACCTCAGACAACTACACACACAGCACAACCTTACGTAATGCTCTGGTAATACACCTCACAAAACTACACACACAGCACAACCTTACGTAATGCTCTGGTAATACACCTCACACAACTACACACACAGCACAACCTTACGTAATGCTCTGGTAATACACCTCACACAACTACACACACAGCACAACCTTACGTAATGCTCTGATAATACACCTCACACAACTACACACACAGCACAACCTTACGTAATGCTCTGGTAATACACCTCACACAACTAAACACACAGCACAACTTTACGTAATGCTCTGGTAATACACCTCACACAACTACACACACAGGACAACTTTGCGTAATGCTCTGGTAATACACCTCACACAACTACACACACAGCACAACCTTACGTAATGCTCTGGTAATACACCTCGGACAACTACACACACAGCAGAACCCTACGTAATGCTCTGTAATACACCTCAGACAACTACACACACAGCAGAACCCTACGTAATGCTCCGTAATACACCTCACACAACTACACACACACAGCAGAACCCTATGTAATGCTCTGTAATACACCTCAGACAACTACACACACAGCAGAACCCTACGTAATGGTCTGGTAATACACCTCAGACAACTACACACATAGCAGAACCCTACGTAATGCTCTGTAATACACCTCACACAACTACACACACAGCACAACCTTACGTAATGCTCTGGTAATACACCTCACACAACTACACACACACAGCAGAACCCTACGTAATGCTCTGGTAATACACCTCACACAACTACACACACAGCAGAACCCTACGTAATGCTCTGGTAATACACCTCACACAACTACACACACAGCAGAACCCTACGTAATGCTCTGGTAATACACCTCACACAACTACACACACAGCAGAACCCTACGTAATGCTCTGTAATACACCTCACACAACTACACACACAGCACAACCTTACGTAATGCTCTGTAATACACCTCAGACAACTACACACACAGCAGAACCCTACGTAATGTTCCGTAATACACCTCACACAACTACACACACAGCAGAACCCTATGTAATGCTCTGTAATACACCTCAGACAACTACACACACAGCAGAACCCTACGTAATGGTCTGGTAATACACCTCAGACAACTACACACACAGCAGAACCCTACGTAATGCTCTGTAATACACCTCACACAACTACACACACAGCAGAACCCTACGTAATGCTCTGTAATACACCTCACACAACTACACACACAGCAGAACCCTACGTAATGCTCTGTAATACACCTCACACAACTATCAGGAGGAGTTTGACCTGGAAATACTAGAGCAATTATATGAAGAAAGTAATTCTGAACAAGATACTAGACAAATAACAAAAGGTCCAATTTTAAGAAAAACTTACTCTTTTTATCCTATACAATCAAGAGGAGAAATTTTGGAGAAATTCCAAAAAAGAGTTGAGAGAGACCTTACTCAATTAGCTTATTGTGTGAATAAGAACAAAAGAAAAAAATTGACAAGGGAAGAGAATATGGCTTTAAAAAAATTGAGTGAAAGAAGAGATGTGGTAATCAGGGGGGCGGACAAGGGGGGGATCGGTCGTGGTTATGGACCGATCCTTTTTTGTCAAAGAAGCCTATAGACAATTGGATGATTCACGTCAATACACTAAACTGTCCTTTAATCCAACAGTACGCTTCCAAAATTAACTTAGGCACTTAGTTGATGATGGTGTGGAGGGAGGTTTTCTGGATGACAATACCACAGATTTTTTGCTGATAGACCACCCAATTATCCCAATCTTCATCTTCTTCCCGAAAGTTCATAAATCCCTGGAAAATGTGGTGGGTAGACCCATAATAACTGGCATTAATTCTATATTTGAACAAAGCAGTTGTTATTGGAAATGGAATCCATAGAGTGGAAAGATAACTATGTGTGGCTGACTATAGACGTAGTCTCGCTGTACTCCTCTATCAGACACGATAAGGGACTGGAGGCACTTAAATATTTTCTACACAGGAGTAAAAATTTTAGTGATGATCTATGCAAGTATATTCTGCGAGTAACCGAATTTTTACTAACCCATAATTTTCTTTTCCTTCGAGGGAGATTTCTTCCTCCAAAGATGTGGGACGGCCATGGGAGCCAAGTTTGCCCCATCCTATGCAAACCTATTCATGGGATGGTGGGAGCTGTCCCACATCTTTGGAGGAGAAAATCCAGATAGGGGCCACATAGTCTATTACAGACGTTTCATAGATGATTTGGTGTTTATTTGGTGTGGCAGTACCAAGGAGGCAGAGAAGTTTGTGGAAAGACTAAATGTAAATAATGCAGGTATTCAATTTACTTTTGAGATAGGAAATAGGAATATAAACTATCTAGACGTAACCCTTAAAGGGGGAAATTTAGGCAAAATAGATGTGGAAATATATAGAAAACCCATATCGGGCAATACTATTCTGCATGCCCATAGCAACCACCCGCAAAGGGTTTTTAAATCAGTAATAAGAGGTCAATATATAAGATTAAAGAGGAACTGCACAGACAAAGAAAACTATCTTAAGCAAGCTGAAGAACTCAATAAAAGATTGAAATCAAGGGGATATAACCAAAGAGATATAGATTCAGTAAGGAAATCAATTGATGATCAGGATAGGTCAAAGTTTCGGAATTATAGAGAAGGGTCTAAAAAGAAAAAATTGGAAGAAGATAAAATAGTTACATTTGTTACTCAATATAGCAACCAGTATGAAAAGATCTGCCAGATTATAAGAAATAATCTTTTTCTATTGAAAGCAGATGATGGCCTAGAGGAAATTAACCCTAAAGATTTGCTTTTAGAAAAGGACTATCTATAGGGAATAGAGTGGCCCCTACACAATTAAAATCAGAGTCCAATAGAGCACACAGGAGTTTTTAGATGCAGTAATCTACATTGTAAAGCATGTGAGAAATTAGAACGGAGACAAGGTTTCAGAAGTAGTGTGACAGGAGAAACTTTTGAATTCAGAGGCTGCACAAATTGTAGAGCCACGTATTCAATATACCTTTTAACGTGTATTGATTGCGAGGTACAGTACACTGGACTCACTACACGAGAAGTAAGCTACAGGATAAGGGAGCACTTATCTAACATTAAACTAGGGAAACTGACTACCCCACTTGTGCTCCACTTTAAAAACCATCACAATAAGAGTAGTAATACTTTAAGATGGACCGTTATTGAATCTGTAAAGTCAGGTACAAGAGGAGGTGACAGAGATTCTATCTTAGCCGAGAGGGACATTTTCTGGATGCACAGACTGAGGACTAGGATACCACAGGGACTTAATTCTGAATTTGATCTAATCAATTTCTGGCAGTAGCCCTGGGTCTGTGCATCCAGAGATGTGTATATGCATGTGTATGTCTGTGTTTATAAAGAGTGCGGTTGCTTAAAGTGTCACCCTCAGGAATATAATATAATAATAACTGCTTAGTAAATGATTAAATAAAAGGTCTTTCTCATAAGATACTAGCTAGTATTATTTGTGTAATAAATATCCCAAATGAATACTCTAGAGTATGTCCCTCTAAGATGCAATCCTGTAATGAATTGTATGGATTTATTTAAAGTCATATTGTAAATAGGAATGTATATAGAAACAAGTATTATTTTGACAAAATTATTCATGCAAATATGAAATGAAAAATGAATGCACTTTACATTTGTCCTATGAAGGAATGAATTGAAAGTGTTACAAAGCTTAAAATAATTATAATATAATATGTGCAAAGCATATGGAGAGTCAAGGGTTAATTCCCAGGTTTTGGTTTTAACCAATGGGCGAAAGCCTGTAGGCGTCAGTGGGTCCCTGGGAATCACCCAAGACATCTCAACCTGAGCTGTATGACAGTATATACCATCTGCTGTTCTATTATCAAGAAAGAAGATTTTTAACTGCACGACCGTGGAGGTGCCTCTATTTCTTTGTATTGAAAGTCTATGGAGTAATCAGAAGAGAGCACTCGCGGAGAGCGAGAATACTTGGCCCCCACGCCCCCGCTGTTAGTCATGTGACTGAAGCACGCCTTGAGACGTAACTGCAGATACACGGAAGAGGGATTCGAGACTCAAGACGCTGAAGGAGAAAGAGCCGGGCATCCGCGAGCAAGTGGAGTCTCCGCGACAAACCACAAGTAATATACCGGGTTGTCTTGCTGAGGAGATGGGTCCCGGACAGTAAGCATATAAGTGTATAATCCCAAGGTTATTGGACTTACCTGAATGTTTCGTGTGTTTGAGGCGGGTATACTGAGAAAAGGTTTACCAGGGTCACTAAACAGTTGGAATTGACTACAACACACACAGGACTCTGCAGGTGCTAAGCATTTGGTAATTTAAACCTCACACAACTAAACACACAGCAGAACCCTATGTAATGCTCTGTAATACACCTCAGACAACTACACACACAGCACAACCTTACGTAATGCTCTGGTAATACACCTCAGACAACTACACACACAGCACAACCCTACGTAATGCTCTGGTAATACACCTCACACAACTACACACACAGCAGAACCCTACGTAATGCTCTGGTAATACACCTCACACAACTACACACACAGCACAACCTTACGTAATGCTCTGTAATACACCTCACACAACTACACACACAGCACAACCCTATGTAATGCTCTGTAATACACCTCAGACAACTACACACACAGCAGAACCCTACGTAATGCTCTGGTAATACACCTCACACAACTACACAAACAGCACAACCTTACGTAATGCTCTGTAATACACCTCACACAACTACACACACAGCACAACCCTACATAATGCTCTGTAATACACCTCACACAACTACACACACAGCACAACCCTATGTAATGCTCTGGTAATACACCTCAGACAACTACACACACAGCACAACCCTACGTAATGCTCTGTAATACACCTCACACAACTAAACACACAGCACAACCCTATGTAATGCTCTGTAATACACCTCACACAACTACACACACAGCACAACCTTACATAATGCTCTGTAATACACCTCACACAACTACACACACAGCACAACCCTATGTAATGCTCTGTAATACACCTCAGACAACTACACACACAGCACAACCTTACGTAATGCTCTGGTAATACACCTCACACAACTACACACACAGCACAACCTTACGTAATGCTCTGGTAATACACCTCACACAACTACACACACAGCAGAACCCTACGTAATGCTCTGGTAATACACCTCACACAACTACACACACAGCAGAACCCTACGTAATGCTCTGGTAATACACCTCACACAACTACACACACAGCAGAATCCTACGTAATGCTCTGGTAATACACCTCACACAACTACACACACAGCACAACCTTACGTAATGCTCTGTAATACATCTCACACAACTACACACACAGCAGAACCCTATGTAATGCTCTGTAATACATCTCACACAACTACACACACAGCAGAACCCTATGTAATGCTCTGTAATACATCTCACACAACTACACACACAGCACAACCCTACGTAATGCTCTGGTAATACACCTCACACAACTACACACACAGCAGAACCCTACGTAATGCTCTGGTAATACACCTCACACAACTACACACACAGGAGAACCTTACGTAATGCTCTGTAATACACCTCAGACAACTACACACACAGCAGAACCCTACGTAATGCTCTGTAATACACCTCACACAACTACACACACAGCAGAACCCTACGTAATGCTCTGTAATACACCTCACACAACTACACAAACAGCAGAACCCTACGTAATGCTCTGTAATACACCTCACACAACTACACACACAGCAGAACCCTATGTAATGCTCTGTAATACACCTCAGACAACTACACACACAGCAGAACCCTATGTAATGCTCTGTAATACATCTCACACAACTACACACACAGCAGAACCCTATGTAATGCTCTGTAATACATCTCACACAACTACACACACAGCACAACCCTACGTAATGCTCTGGTAATACACCTCACACAACTACACACACAGCAGAACCCTACGTAATGCTCTGGTAATACACCTCACACAACTACACACACAGGAGAACCTTACGTAATGCTCTGTAATACACCTCAGACAACTACACACACAGCAGAACCCTACGTAATGCTCTGTAATACACCTCACACAACTACACACACAGCAGAACCCTACGTAATGCTCTGTAATACACCTCACACAACTACACAAACAGCAGAACCCTACGTAATGCTCTGTAATACACCTCACACAACTACACACACAGCAGAACCCTATGTAATGCTCTGTAATACACCTCAGACAACTACACACACAGCAGAACCCTACGTAATGCTCTGGTAATACACCTCACACAACTACACACACAGCACAACCTTACGTAATGCTCTGTAATACACCTCACACAACTACACACACAGCAGAACCCTATGTAATGCTCTGTAATACACCTCACACAACTACACACACAGCAGAACCCTATGTAATGCTCTGTAATACACCTCAGACAACTACACACACAGCAGAACCCTACGTAATGCTCTGGTAATACACCTCAGACAACTACACACACAGCACAACCTTACGTAATGCTCTGTAATACACCTCAGACAACTACACACACAGCAGAACCCTACGTAATGCTCTGTAATACACCTCAGACAACTACACACACAGCAGAACCCTATGTAATGCTCTGTAATACACCTCACACAACTACACACACAGCAGAACCCTACGTAATGCTCTGGTAATACACCTCACACAACTACACACACAGCACAACCTTACGTAATGCTCTGTAATACACCTCACACAACTACACACACAGGAGAACCTTACGTAATGCTCTGTAATACACCTCAGACAACTACACACACAGCAGAACCCTACGTAATGCTCTGTAATACACCTCACACAACTACACACACAGCAGAACCCTATGTAATGCTCTGTAATACACCTCACACAACTACACACACAGCAGAACCCTATGTAATGCTCTGTAATACACCTCAGACAACTACACACACAGCACAACCTTACGTAATGCTCTGTAATACACCTCAGACAACTACACACACAGCAGAACCCTACATAATGCTCTGTAATACACCTCACACAACTGCACACACAGCAGAACCCTACGTAATGCTCTGTAATACACCTCACACAACTACACACACAGCACAACCCTACGTAATGCTCTGTAATACACCTCACACAACTGCACACACAGCAGAACCCTACGTAATGCTCTGTAATACACCTCACACAACTACACACACAGCACAACCCTACGTAATGCTCTGGTAATACACCTCACACAACTACACACACAGCAGAACCCTACATAATGCTCTGTAATACACCTCACACAACTGCACACACAGCACAACCTTACGTAATGCTCTGGTAATACACCTCACACAACTACACACACAGCAGAACCCTACGTAATGCTCTGGTAATACACCTCACACAACTACACACACAGCAGAACCCTACGTAATGCTCTGTAATACACCTCAGACAACTACACACACAGCACAACCTTACGTAATGCTCTGTAATACACCTCAGACAACTACACACACAGCACAACCTTACGTAATGCTCTGGTAATACACCTCACACAACTACACACACAGCACAACCTTACGTAATGCTCTGGTAATACACCTCACACAACTAAACACACAGCACAACCTTACGTAATGCTCTGTAATACACCTCACACAACTACACACACAGCACAACCTTACGTAATGCTCTGTAATACACCTCACACAACTACACACACAGCACAACCTTACGTAATGCTCTGGTAATACACCTCACACAACTACACACACAGCAGAACCCTATGTAATGCTCTGTAATACACCTCACACAACTACACACACAGCACAACCTTACGTA
Organism: Bombina bombina; assembly: GCF_027579735.1. NCBI lineage: Eukaryota > Metazoa > Chordata > Amphibia > Anura > Bombinatoridae > Bombina > Bombina bombina. Next base: position 632,577,680 of record NC_069505.1, on the reverse strand, counting down.
ATGCTCTGTAATACACCTCACACAACTACACACACAGCAGAACCCTACGTAATGCTCTGGTAATACACCTCACACAACTACACACACAGCAGAACCCTATGTAATGCTCTGTAATACACCTCAGACAACTACACACACAGCACAACCTTACGTAATGCTCTGGTAATACACCTCACACAACTACACACACAGCAGAACCCTATGTAATGCTCTGTAATACACCTCACACAACTACACACACAGCACAACCCTACGTAATGCTCTGTAATACACCTCACACAACTACACACACAGCACAACCTTACGTAATGCTCTGTAATACACCTCACACAACTACACAAACAGCAGAACCCTACGTAATGCTCTGTAATACACCTCACACAACTACACACACAGCAGAACCCTATGTAATGCTCTGTAATACACCTCAGACAACTACACACACAGCAGAACCCTACGTAATGCTCTGGTAATACACCTCACACAACTACACACACAGCAGAACCCTATGTAATGCTCTGTAATACACCTCAGACAACTAAACACACAGCACAACCTTACGTAATGCTCTGGTAATACACCTCACACAACTAAACACACAGCACAACCCTATGTAATGCTCTGTAATACACCTCAGACAACTACACACACAGCAGAACCCTACGTAATGCTCTGGTAATACACCTCACACAACTACACACACAGCACAACCTTACGAAATGCTCTGTAATACACCTCACACAACTACACACACAGCACAACATTACGTAATGCTCTGTAATACATCTCACACAACTACACACACAGCAGAACCCTATGTAATGCTCTGGTAATACACCTCACACAACTACACACACAGCACAACCTTACGTAATGCTCTGTAATACATCTCACACAACTACACACACAGCAGAACCCTACGTAATGCTCTGTAATACACCTCACACAACTACACACACAGCAGAACCCTATGTAATGCTCTGGTAATACACCTCAGACAACTACACACACAGCACAACATTACGTAATGCTCTGTAATACATCTCACACAACTACACACACAGCAGAACCCTATTTAATGCTCTGGTAATACACCTCACACAACTACACACACAGCACAACCTTACGTAATGCTATGTAATACACCTCACACAACTACACACACAGCAGAACCCTATGTAATGCTCTGGTAATACACCTCAGACAACTACACACACAGCACAACCCTACGTAATGCTCTGGTAATACACCTCACACAACTACACAAACAGCAGAACCCTATGTAATGCTCTGGTAATACACCTCAGACAACTACACACAGAGCACAACCTAACGTAATGCTCTGTAATACACCTCACACAACTACACACACAGCAGAACCCTACGTAATGCTCTGTAATACACCTCACACAACTACACACACAGCAGAACCCTACGTAATGCTCTGTAATACACCTCACACAACTACACACACAGCACAACCCTACGTAATGCTCTGTAATACACCTCACACAACTACACACACAGCACAACCTTACGTAATGCTCTGGTAATACACCTCAGACAACTACACACACAGCACAACCTTACGTAATGCTCTGGTAATACACCTCAGACAACTACACACACAGCACAACCTTACGTAATGCTCTGTAATACACCTCAGACAACTACACACACAGCACATCCCTACGTAATGCTCTGTAATACACCTCACACAACTACACACACAGCACAACCTTACATAATGCTCTGGTAATACACCTCAGACAACTACACACACAGCACAACCCTACGTAATGCTCTGGTAATACACCTCAGACAACTACACACACAGCACAACCTTACGTAATGCTCCGTAATACACCTCACACAACTACACACACAGCACAACCCTACGTAATGCTCTGTAATACACCTCAGACAACTACACACACAGCACAACCTTACGTAATGCTCTGGTAATACACCTCAGACAACTACACACAAAGCACAACCTTACGTAATGCTCTGTAATACATCTCACACAACTACACACACAGCAGAACCCTACGTAATGCTCTGGAATACACCTCACACAACTACACACACAGCACAACCTTACGTAATGCTCTGTAATACATCTCACACAACTACACACACAGCAGAACCCTACGTAATGCTCTGGAATACACCTCACACAACTACACGCACAGCACAACCTTACGTAATGCTCTGGTAATACACCTCAGACAACTACACACACAGCACAACATTACGTAATGCTCTGTAATACATCTCACACAACTACACACACAGCAGAACCCTACGTAATGCTCTGTAATACACCTCAGACAACTACACACACAGCAGAACCCTACGTAATGCTCTGTAATACACCTCACACAACTACACACACAGCACAACCTTACGTAATGCTCTGTAATACACCTCACACAACTACACACACAGCACAACCTTACGTAATGCTCTGGTAATACACCTCACACAACTACACACACAGCAGAACCCTATGTAATGCTCTGGTAATACACCTCAGACAACTACACACACAGCACAACCCTACGTAATGCTCTGGTAATACACCTCACACAACTACACAAACAGCAGAACCCTATGTAATGCTCTGTAATACACCTCACACAACTACACACACAGCACAACCTTACGTAATGCTCTGTAATACACCTCACACAACTACACACACAGCACAACCTTACGTAATGCTCTGTAATACACCTCAGACAACTAAACACACACAGCAGAACCCTATGTAATGCTCTGTAATACACCTCAGACAACTACACACACAGCACAACCCTATGTAATGCTCTGTAATACACCTCAGACAACTACACACACAGCACAACCTTACGTAATGCTCTGGTAATACACCTCACACAACTACACAAACAGCAGAACCCTATGTAATGCTCTGTAATACACCGCACACAACTACACACACAGCACAACCTTACGTAATGCTCTGTAATACACCTCAGACAACTAAACACACAGCACAACCCTATGTAATGCTCTGTAATACACCTCAGACAACTACACACACAGCACAACCTTACGTAATGCTCTGGTAATACACCTCACACAACTACACACACAGCACAACCTTACGTAATGCTCTGGTAATACACCTCACACAACTACACACACAGCACAACCTTACGTAATGCTCTGTAATACACCTCACACAACTACACACACAGCACAACCCTACATAATGCTCTGTAATACACCTCACACAACTACACACACAGCACAACCTTACGTAATGCTCTGGTAATACACCTCAGACAACTACACACACAGCACAACCTTACGTAATGCTCTGGTAATACACCTCAGACAACTACACACACAGCACAACCTTACGTAATGCTCTGTAATACACCTCAGACAACTACACACACAGCACAACCTTACGTAATGCTCGGGTAATACACCTCACACAACTACACACACAGCACAACCTTACGTAATGCTCTGTAATACACCTCACACAACTACACACACAGCACAACCCTACATAATGCTCTGTAATACACCTCACACAACTACACACACAGCACAACCTTACGTAATGCTCTGTAATACACCTCAGACAACTACACACACAGCACAACCTAACGTAATGCTCTGTAATACACCTCAGACAACTACACACACAGCACAACCCTACGTAATGCTCTGTAATACACCTCACACAACTACACACACAGCACAACCTTACGTAATGCTCTGTAATACACCTCACACAACTACACACACAGCACAACCCTACGTAATGCTCTGTAATACACCTCACACAACTACACACACAGCACAACCTACGTAATGCTCTGGTAATACACCTCACACAACTACACACACAGCACAACCTTACGTAATGCTCTGTAATACACCTCACACAACTACACACACAGCACAACCTTACGTAATGCTCTGTAATACACCTCACACAACTACACACACAGCACAACCTTACGTAATGCTCTGGTAATACACCTCACACAACTACACAAACAGCACAACCTTACGTAATGCTCTGGTAATACACCTCACACAACTACACAAACAGCACAACCTTACGTAATGCTCTGTAATACACCTCACACAACTACACACACAGCAGAACCCTACGTAATGCTCTGTAATACACCTCAGACAACTACACACACAGCACAACCTTACGTAATGCTCTGTAATACACCTCAGACAACTACACACACAGCAGAACCCTACGTAATGCTCTGTAATACACCTCACACAACTACACACACAGCTGAACCCTACGTAATGCTCTGTAATACACCTCACACAACTACACACACAGCACAACCCTACATAATGCTCTGTAATACACCTCACACAACTACACACACAGCACAACCTTACGTAATGCTCTGTAATACACCTCACACAACTACACACACAGCACAACCCTACATAATGCTCTGTAATACACCTCACACAACTACACACACAGCACAACCTTACGTAATGCTCTGTAATACACCTCACACAACTACACACACAGCACAACCCTACGTAATGCTCTGTAATACACCTCACACAACTACACACACAGGAGAACCCTATGTAATGCTCTGTAATACACCTCACACAACTACACACACAGCAGAACCCTACGTAATGCTCTGGTAATACACCTCACACAACTACACACACAGCACAACCTTACGTAATGCTCTGGTAATACACCTCACACAACTACACACACAGCACAACCTTACGTAATGCTCTGGTAATACACCTCACACAACTACACACACAGCACAACCTTACGTAATGCTCTGTAATACACCTCACACAACTACACACACAGCACAACCTTACGAAATGCTCTGGTAATACACCTCACACAACTACACACACAGCACAACCTTACGTAATGCTCTGTAATACACCTCACACAACTACACACACAGCACAACCTTACGTAATGCTCTGTAATACACCTCACACAACTACACACACAGCAGAACCCTACATAATGCTCTGTAATACACCTCACACAACTACACACACAGCAGAACCCTACGTAATGCTCTGTAATACACCTCACACAACTACACACACAGCAGAACCCTACGTAATGCTCTGTAATACACCTCACACAACTACACACACAGCAGAACCCTACGTAATGCTCTGTAATACACCTCACACAACTACACACACAGCAGAACCCTACGTAATGCTCTGTAATACACCTCAGACAACTACACACACAGCAGAACCCTACATAATGCTCCGTAATACACCTCACACAACTACACACACAGCACAACCTTACGTAATGCTCTGTAATACACCTCACACAACTACACACACAGGAGAACCTTACGTTATGCTCTGTAATACACCTCAGACAACTACACACACAGCAGAACCCTACGTAATGCTCTGTAATACACCTCACACAACTACACACACAGCACAACCTTACGTAATGCTCTGTAATACACCTCACACAACTACACACACAGCACAACATTACGTAATGCTCTGTAATACACCTCACACAACTACACACACAGCAGAACCCTACATAATGCTCTGTAATACACCTCACACAACTACACACACAGCACAACCTTACGTAATGCTCTGTAATACACCTCACACAACTACACACACAGCACAACCCTACGTAATGCTCTGTAATACACCTCACACAACTACACACACAGGAGAACCCTATGTAATGCTCTGTAATACACCTCACACAACTACACACACAGCAGAACCCTACGTAATGCTCTGGTAATACACCTCACACAACTACACACACAGCACAACCTTACGTAATGCTCTGGTAATACACCTCACACAACTACACACACAGCACAACCTTACGTAATGCTCTGGTAATACACCTCACACAACTACACACACAGCACAACCTTACGTAATGCTCTGGTAATACACCTCACACAACTACACACACAGCAAAACCTTACGAAATGCTCTGGTAATACACCTCACACAACTACACACACAGCACAACCTTACGTAATGCTCTGTAATACACCTCACACAACTACACACACAGCACAACCTTACGTAATGCTCTGTAATACACCTCACACAACTACACACACAGCAGAACCCTACATAATGCTCTGTAATACACCTCACACAACTACACACACAGCAGAACCCTACGTAATGCTCTGTAATACACCTCACACAACTACACACACAGCAGAACCCTACGTAATGCTCTGTAATACACCTCACACAACTACACACACAGCAGAACCCTACGTAATGCTCTGTAATACACCTCACACAACTACACACACAGCAGAACCCTACGTAATGCTCTGTAATACACCTCAGACAACTACACACACAGCAGAACCCTACATAATGCTCCGTAATACACCTCACACAACTACACACACAGCACAACCTTACGTAATGCTCTGTAATACACCTCACACAACTACACACACAGGAGAACCTTACGTTATGCTCTGTAATACACCTCAGACAACTACACACACAGCAGAACCCTACGTAATGCTCTGTAATACACCTCACACAACTACACACACAGCACAACCTTACGTAATGCTCTGTAATACACCTCACACAACTACACACACAGCACAACATTACGTAATGCTCTGTAATACATCTCACACAACTACACACACACAGCAGAACCCTACGTAATGCTCTCTAATACACCTCAGACAACTACACACACAGCACAACCTTACGTAATGCTCTGTAATACACCTCACACAACTACACACACAGCAGAACCCTACGTAATGCTCTGTAATACACCTCAAACAACTACACAAACAGCAGAACCCTACGTAATGCTCTGTAATACACCTCAGACAACTACACACACAGCACAACCCTACGTAATGCTCTGTAATACACCTCACACAACTACACACACAGCACAACCTTACGTAATGCTCTGTAATACACCTCACACAACTACACACACAGCACAACCTTACGTAATGCTCTGGTAATACACCTCAGACAACTACACACACAGCACAACCTTACGTAATGCTCTGTAATACACCTCACACAACTACACACACAGGAGAACCTTACGTTATGCTCTGTAATACACCTCAGACAACTACACACACAGCAGAACCCTACGTAATGCTCTGTAATACACCTCACACAACTACACACACAGCACAACCTTACGTAATGCTCTGTAATACACCTCACACAACTACACACACAGCACAACCTTACGTAATGCTCTGGTAATACACCTCAGACAACTACACACACAGCACAACCTTACGTAATGCTCTGTAATACACCTCACACAACTACACACACAGGAGAACCTTACGTTATGCTCTGTAATACACCTCAGACAACTACACACACAGCAGAACCCTACGTAATGCTCTGTAATACACCTCAGACAACTACACACACAGCAGAACCCTACGTAATGCTCTGTAATACACCTCACACAACTACACACACACAGCAGAACCCTACGTAATGCTCTGTAATACACCTCACACAACTACACACACAGCACAACCTTACGTAATGCTCTGTAATACACCTCACACAACTACACACACACAGCAGAACCCTACGTAATGCTTTGTAATACACCTCAGACAACTACACACACAGCAGAACCCTACGTAATGCTCTGTAATACACCTCACACAACTACACACACAGCACAACCTTACGTAATGCTCTGTAATACACCTCACACAACTACACACACACAGCAGAACCCTACGTAATGCTCTGTAATACACCTCAGACAACTACACACACAGCACAACCTTACGTAATGCTCTGGTAATACACCTCACACAACTACACAAACAGCACAACCTTACGTAATGCTCTGGTAATACACCTCACACAACTACACAAACAGCACAACCTTACGAAATGCTCTGGTAATACACCTCACACAACTACACACACAGCACAACCTTACGTAATGCTCTGTAATACACCTCACACAACTACACACACAGCAGAACCCTACATAATGCTCTGTAATACACCTCACACAACTACACACACAGCAGAACCCTACGTAATGCTCTGTAATACACCTCAGACAACTACACACACAGCAGAACCCTACGTAATGCTCTGTAATACACCTCAGACAACTACACACACAGCACAACCCTACGTAATGCTCTGTAATACACCTCAGACAACTACACACACAGCACAACCCTACGTAATGCTCTGTAATACACCTCAGACAACTACACACACAGCACAACCCTACGTAATGCTCTGTAATACACCTCAGACAACTACACACACATCAGAACCCTACGTAATGCTCTGTAATACACCTCACCTCAGACAACTACACACACAGCACAACCTTACGTAATGCTCTGTAATACACCTCACACAACTACACACACACAGCAGAACCCTACGTAATGCTCTGGTAATACACCTCACACAACTACACACACACAGCACAACCTTACGTAATGCTCTGGTAATACACCTCACACAACTACACAAACAGCACAACCTTACGTAATGCTCTGGTAATACACCTCACACAACTACACAAACAGCACAACCTTACGAAATGCTCTGTAATACACCTCACACAACTACACACACAGCACAACCTTACGTAATGCTCTGTAATACACCTCACACAACTACACACACACAGCACAACCTTACGTAATGCTCTGGTAATACACCTCACACAACTACACACACAGCAGAACCCTACATAATGCTCTGTAATACACCTCACACAACTGCACACACAGCAGAACCCTACGTAATGCTCTGGTAATACACCTCACACAACTACACACACAGCAGAACCCTACGTAATGCTCCGTAATACACCTCACACAACTACACACACAGCACAACCTTACCTAATGCTCTGGTAATACACCTCACACAACTACACACACAGCAGACCCCTACGTAATGCTCTGGTAATACACCTCACACAACTACACACACAGCACAACCTTACGTAATGCTCTGGTAATACACCTCACACAACTACACACACAGCACAACCTTACGTAATGCTCTGGTAATACACCTCACACAACTACACACACAGCGCAACCTTACGTAATGCTCTGGTAATACACCTCACACAACTACACACACAGCACAACCTTACGTAATGCTCTGGTAATACACCTCACACAACTACACACACAGCACAACCTTACGTAATGCTCTGTAATACACCTCAGACAACTACACACACAGCAGACCCCTACGTAATGCTCTGTAATACACCTCACACAACTACACACACAGCAGAACCCTACGTAATGCTCCGTAATACACCTCACACAACTACACACACAGCACAACCTTACGTAATGCTCTGGTAATACACCTCACACAACTACACACACAGCACAACCCTACGTAATGCTCTGGTAATACACCTCACACAACTGCACACACAGCACAACCCTACATAATGCTCTGTAATACACCTCACACAACTACACACACAGCACAACCTTACATAATGCTCTGTAATACACCTCAGACAACTACACACACAGCACAATCCTACGTAATGCTCTGTAATACACCTCAGACAACTACACACACAGCAGAACCCTACGTAATGCTCCGTAATACACCTCACACAACTACACACACAGCAGAACCCTACGTAATGCTCCGTAATACACCTCAGACAACTACACACACAGCACAACTTTACGTAATGCTCTGGTAATACACCTCACACAACTACACACACAGCACAACCTTACGTAATGCTCTGGTAATACACCTCACACAACTACACACACAGAACAACCTTACGTAATGCTCTGGTAATACACGGCACACAACTACACACACAGCACAACCACTCTAGTTATACACCTCACAGCACACAACTACACACACAGCACAACCATACGTAATGCTCTGGTAATACACAACTACACACAAAGCACAACCCTACGTAATGCTCTGGTAATACACCACACCGTACACAACTACATACACAGCAGTGGACTCACCCTATCTCTGACCCAGAGTTCTTGCACACTCTGATGTAGAATTCACCCTCCTCGTTAGGATCATGAGTGGAAGGAATGATGACGTACACTCCAGGTAACAGAGACGCTCGTATGGTGACACTCCGGCTATTCTGAGAGTCACCTGAGTCCCTCACAGGGCGATTTCGTGTGAAAAAACCTCGGTCCATCCGAGGACGGGACACCTGAAACATGTAATCTTGTCACGATTTGATTTCCATCTTCCTATATCTTTGTCAATGTGTCTCGCCCTGCAGGGGGAGGGATAGACTCCCAGGTACCTGTGTCTTTGTCACTGTGTCACCCTGCAGAGGGAGGGGTAGACTCCCAGGTCCCTGTATCTGTGTCACTGTGTCACCCTGCAGGGGAAGGACAGACTCCCAGGTCCCTATGTCTGTGTCACTGTGTAACCCTGCAGGGGGAAGGACAGACTTGAAGGTCTCTGTGTCACCCTTCATTGTCGAGGAGACAGACTCCCGGGTCCCTGTGTCTGTGTCACTGTGTCAACCTGCAGGTGGAGGGACAGACTCCCCAGTTCCTGTGTTTGAGTCACTGTGTCACCCTGCAGGGGAAGGACAGACTCCCAGGTCCCTATGTCTGTGTCACTGTGTCACCCTGCAGGGGAAGGACAGACTCTCAGGTCCTTGTGTCTGTGTCACCCTGCAGTGTAAGGACAGACTCCCAGGTCCCTATGTCTGTGCCACTGTGTAACCCTGCAGGGGGAGGGACAGACTTGCAGGTCCCTGTGTCACCCTTCATGGTCGAGGGAACAGACTCCCAGGTCCCTATGTCTGTGTGATTGTGTCACTTTGCTGGGGAAGGGACAGGTTCCTGTGTCACTGTGTCACCCTGTATGAGGTCAGACTCCCTGTTTTTTTGTGTCACAGTTGGCTGGGGACCTGACATCCATTCTCACCAGTTCCTCAGGTACCTACAAGAGAGAAAGTATTGTATGTTCTTCACTGTATCACTAACATTAGTACAACCTGAATTTTACATTTATACTGTCACACTCACCCTGTAGAGGTGACACGCGATGTGAGCCCTCTTCATCTGTCTGTCCAGCTGGAACAGCTGTATTAGAACTTGCTGAGGCTTCTGTACCAAGTCCTCATCCTCTTCAGGGTCCTCATCACTAGTGGATTCTCCATTCAAACGCAGACGGAATTGTGGGTTATTGAAGAAAGACTCTGACAAGTATTAGTGGAGATAAAAATATATTCACACATGGTATATGAAGATTTATACATGTATTGATGACTTAAATAACTTCATGAAAGGTATAAAAGTGAATTAATAGATATTCCTGAACTGAACTAAATTGTCATTACAGGTGGCTCTCGGTTTACGCCGGTTCAATTTGCGCCGTTTCAGAATAACAACGTTTTTTTCTTAGTCATGTGACTGCTATTGAAAAGCTTTGGAAAGCAAAGTGCACTAATTAAAATAGCCAGTAGGTGGAGCTGTCCGCTTGTTTTGCAGCAAAGTTATGCAACTTAACAGCCTGAAATTGATCTGTGTACACAGAGCAGACATTAGCTATCGAGCAACAAGTTTTAGCAGCCACTTCCCTATTATCTTCCTGTCCAGCTGCTTGAGGTGAGGGTGCCTAACTGCCTATTAATCACTGCAGATTGAAATGCATAGAACAGGTGCAGACCCAATATTATCTAACATGCTAACAATGCAGAGAACTGATTGCAGAAAAATGCAAGTAAAAAAACGTTTTTGTTCATTAAACTTAGTTTGATGATGATGCAATCTGTTGTGTGATTATTTAAATAGGTGCTGTTAGCAAAAGGTTTTGTTTATTAAACTTAGTTTGATGATGATACAATCTATATTATTAAGTTTATAATGCTGTTTAGCATTTAAAGTCTTCATTTCAAAGCTTTAAAAATAATGTATTAGGTGTTACTTATGACAATTTTGAGAGGGGCCTGGAACCTAACCCCCTCACTTCCCATTGACTTACATTATAAACTGGGTTTCAATTTACAACGGTTTTGATTTACAACCATTCCTCCTGGAACCTAACCCCGGCGTAAACTGATGGCTACCTGTATTTAAAATCAAGGAATAACCAATTTATTTAGCGCAGTGGTGGTAAAACAATGTTTATTTACGGCTAGATTTAGAGTTTTGTCGGTAACGACCCGCGTAGCTAACGCTGGCTTTTTTCTGGCCGCACCTTTAAAATAACTCTGGTATTGAGAGTCCACAGAATGGCTGCGTTAGGCTCCAAAAAGGGAGCGTAGAGGCATATTTAACGCCACTGCAACTCTCGATACCAGAGTTGCTTACGGACGCGGCCAGCCTCAAAAACGTGCTTGTGCACGATTCCCCCATAGGAAACAATGGGGCTGTCTGAGGTGAAAAAAAACCTAACACCTGCAAAAAAGCCGCGTTCAGCTCCTAACGCAGCCCCATTGTTTGCTATGGGGAAACACTTCCTACGTCTGCACCTAACACCCTAACATGTACCCCGAGTCTAAACACCCCTAACCTTACACTTATTAACCCCTATTCTGCCGCCCCCGCTATCGCTGACCCCTGCATATTATTTTTAACCCCTAATCTGCCGCTCCGTAAACCGCCGCTACTTACATTATCCTTATGTACCCCTAATCTGCTGCCCCTAACACCGCCGACCCCTATATTATATTTATTAACCCCTAATCTGCCCCCCACAATGTCGCCTCCACCTGCCTACACTTATTAACCCCTAATCTGCCGAGCGGACCGTACCGCTATCATAATAAAGTTATTAACCCCTAATCCGCCTCACTAACCGTATAATAAATAGTATTAACCCCTAATCTGCCCTCCCTAACATCGCCAACACTTAACTTCAAACATTAACCCCTAATCTGCCGACCGGAGCTCACCGCTATTCTAATAAATGGATTAACCCCTAAAGCTAAGTCTAACCCTAACACTAACACCCCCCCTAACTTAAATATAATTTAAATCTAACGAAATAAATTAACTCTTATTAAATAAATTATTCCTATTTAAAGCTAAATACTTACCTGTAAAATAAATCCTAATATAGCTACAATATAAATTATAATTACATTGTAGCTATTTTAGGATTAATATTTATTTTACAGGTAACTTTGTATTTATTTTAACCAGGTACAATAGCTATTAAATAGTTAAGAAAAATTTAATAGCTAAAATAGTTAAAATAATTACAAAATTACCTGTAAAATAAATCCTAACCTAAGTTACAATTAAACCTAACACTATACTATCATTAAATTAATTAAATAAAATACCTACAATTACCTACAATTAAACCTAAAACTACACTATCAATAAATTAATTAAATACAATATGTACAAATAACTACAATGAAATAAACTAACTAAAGTACAAAAAATAAAAAAGAACTAAGTTACAAAAAATAAAAAAATATTTACAAACATAAGAAAAATATTACAACAATTTTAAACTAATTACACCTACTCTAAGCCCCCTAATAAAATAACAAAGACCCCCAAAATAAAAAATGCCCTACCCTATTCTAAATTACTAAAGTTCAAAGCTCTTTTACCTTACCAGCCCTGAACAGGGCCCTTTGCGGGGCATGCCCCAAGAAGTTCAGCTCTTTTGCCTGTAAAAAAAAACATACAATACCCCCCCCCAACATTACAACCCACCACCCACATACCCCTAATCTAACCCAAACCCCCCTTAAATAAACCTAACACTAAGCCCCTGAAGATCATCCTACCTTGTCTTCACCATACCAGGTTCACCGATCGGTCCTGGCTCCAAAATCTTCATCCAACCCAAGCGGGGGCTGGCGATCCATCATCCGGTGGCTGAAGAGGTCCAGAAGAGGCTCCAAAGTCTTCATCCTATCCGGGAAGAAGAGTAGATCCGGACCGGCAACCATCATCTTCCAAGCGGCATCTTCTATCTTCATCCGATGAGGACCGGCTCCATCCTGAAGACCTCCACCGCGGACCCATCTTCATCCGGCGACGTCCAACTGAAGAATGACGGTTCCTTTAAGGGACGTCATCCAAGATGGCGTCCCTCGAATTCCGATTGGCTGATAGGATTCTATCAGCCAATCGGAATTAAGGTAGGAAAATTCTGATTGGCTGATGGAATCAGCCAATCAGAATCAAGTTCAATCCGATTGGCTGATTCAATCAGCCAATCAGATTGAGCTTGCATTCTATTGGCTGTTCCGATCAGCCAATAGAATGCGAGCTCAATCTGATTGGCTGATTTGATCAGCCAATCGGATTGAACTTGATTCTGATTGGCTGATTCCATCAGCCAATCAGAAAATTCCTACCTTAATTCCGATTGGCTGATAGAATCCTATCAGCCAATCGGAATTCGAGGGACGCCATCTTGGATGACGTCCCTTAAAGGAACCGTCATTAGTCGGGAGACAACGGAAGAAGAGGATGGATCCGCGTCGCCTGCTTCAAGATGGACCCGCTCCGCACCGGATGGAAGAAGATCGAAGATGCCGCTTGGAGAAGATGTTTGCCGGTCCGGATGTCCTCTTCTTGCCGGATAGGAGGAAGACTTTGGAGCCTCTTCTGGACCTCTTCAGCCACAGGATGATGGATCGCCAACCCCCGCTTGGGTTGGATGAAGATGTTGGAGCGAGGACGGATCGGTGATACCTGGATGGTGAAGACAAGGTAGGAAGATCTTCAGGGGCTTAGTGTTAGGTTTCTTTAAGGGGGGTTTGGGTTAGATTAGGGGTATGTGGGTGGTGGGTTGTAATGTTGGGGGGGGGGTATTGTATGTTTTTTTTTTACAGGCAAAAGAGCTGAAATTCTTGGGGCATGCCCCGCAAAGGGCCCTGTTCAGGGCTGGTAAGGTAAAAGAGCTTGTAACTTTTTTAATTTAGAATAGGGTAGGGAATTTTTTATTTTGGGGGGCTTTGTTATTTTATTAGGGGGCTTAGAGTAGGTGTAATTAGTTTAAAATTGTTGTAATATTTTTCTTATGTTTGTAAATATTTTTTTATTTTTTGTAACTTAGTTTTTTTTTATTTT